>NC_069501.1:776184425-776454425 GCF_027579735.1 Bombina bombina | reverse complement strand
TAATCATCTATAATATATATATATCTGTATAAACTGTATCTATACCTATATAATAATCTATAATATATATATCTGTATAAACTGTATCTATACCTATATAATCATCTATAATATATATATATATATCTGTATAAACTGTATCTATACCTATATAATCATCTATAATATATATATATCTGTATAAACTGTATCTATACCTATATAATCATCTATAATATATATATATATATATATATATATATGTATAAACTGTATCTATACCTATATAATCATCTATAATATATATATATATATATATATATATATATATATCTGTATAAACTGTATCTATACCTATATAATCATCTATAATATATATATATCTGTATACACTGTATCTTTACCTATATAATCATCTATAATATATATATATATATATATATATATATATATATATATATATCTGTATAAACTGTATCTATACCTATATAATCATCTATAATATATATATATATATATATATCTGTATAAACTGTATCTATACCTATATAATCATCTATAATATATATATATCTGTATAAATTGTATCTATACCTATATAATCATCTATAATATATATATATATATATCTGTATAAACTGTATCTATACCTATATAATCATCTATAATATATATATAAATCTGTATAAACTGTATCTATACCTATATAATCATCTATAATGTATATATATCTGTATAAACTGTATCTATACCTATATAATCATCTATAATATATATATATCTGTATAAACTGTATCTATACCTATATAATCATCTATAATATATATATATATATATATATATGTATAAACTGTATCTATACCTATATAATCATCTATAATATATATATATATATTTGTATAAACTGTATCTATACCTATATAATCATCTATAATATATATATATATCTGTATAAACTGTATCTATACCTATATAATCATCTATAATATATATATATATATATCTGTATAAACTGTATCTATACCTATATAATCATCTATAATATATATATATATATATATATATATATCTGTATAAACTGTATCTATACCTATATAATCATCTATAATATATATATATATATATATATATATATATATATCTGTATAAACTGTATCTATACCTATATAATCATCTATAATGTATATATATCTGTATAAACTGTATCTATACCTATATAATCATCTATAATATATATATATATATATCTGTATAAACTGTATCTATACCTATATAATCATCTATTATATATATATATATATATATATATATATATATGCGGTTAACAGGGAGGAGAACTGCACCCCTGAGATAGAACAAAAGCTAGAATAACTTCCATGCCTGTTCATTTATATTGCAACTCAGGGTGCTCGTTCTTTTAGCACACTATGCCCCTTCACAGAGAAAAAATATCCTGTAGCATATCAGTCTGATCCTGCCCAATGACAGTCCAGCGCCGAAATACCAGGCAATTCTTCTCTGAACAAGGGAAGCAACAACCCCAGACGATCGTTTCGGCCTTCTGTGGGCCTCGTCAGTGAGGTGCAGTTGTATCTCTCTAAGGGCATGTGTGCACGGGGTCCACGTCTGGATTACCCATTACCCTTAGGGAGACCCAAGGGTAATTTACATATGCGGTTAACAGGGAGGAGAACTGCACCCCTGAGATAGAACAAAAGCTAGAATAACTTCCATGCCTGTTCATTTATATTGCAACTCAGGGTGCTCGTTCTTTTAGCACACTATGCCCCTTCACAGAGAAAAAATATCCTGTAGCATATCAGTCTGATCCTGCCCAATGACAGTCCAGCGCCGAAATACCAGGCAATTCTTCTCTGAACAAGGGAAGCAACAACCCCAGACGATCGTTTCGGCCTTCTGTGGGCCTCGTCAGTGAGGTGCAGTTGTATCTCTCTAAGGGCATGTGTGCACGGGGTCCACGTCTGGATTACCCATTACCCTTAGGGAGACCCAAGGGTAATTTACATATGCGGTTAACAGGGAGGAGAACTGCACCCCTGAGATAGAACAAAAGCTAGAATAACTTCCATGCCTGTTCATTTATATTGCAACTCAGGGTGCTCGTTCTTTTAGCACACTATGCCCCTTCACAGAGAAAAAATATCCTGTAGCATATCAGTCTGATCCTGCCCAATGACAGTCCAGCGCCGAAATACCAGGCAATTCTTCTCTGAACAAGGGAAGCAACAACCCCAGACGATCGTTTCGGCCTTCTGTGGGCCTCGTCAGTGAGGTGCAGTTGTATCTCTCTAAGGGCATGTGTGCACGGGGTCCACGTCTGGATTACCCATTACCCTTAGGGAGACCCAAGGGTAATTTACATATGCGGTTAACAGGGAGGAGAACTGCACCCCTGAGATAGAACAAAAGCTAGAATAACTTCCATGCCTGTTCATTTATATTGCAACTCAGGGTGCTCGTTCTTTTAGCACACTATGCCCCTTCACAGAGAAAAAATATCCTGTAGCATATCAGTCTGATCCTGCCCAATGACAGTCCAGCGCCGAAATACCAGGCAACTCTTCTCTGAACAAGGGAAGCAACAACCCCAGACGATCGTTTCGGCCTTCTGTGGGCCTCGTCAGTGAGGTGCAGTTGTATCTCTCTAAGGGCATGTGTGCACGGGGTCCACGTCTGGATTACCCATTACCCTTAGGGAGACCCAAGGGTAATTTACATATGCGGTTAACAGGGAGGAGAACTGCACCCCTGAGATAGAACAAAAGCTAGAATAACTTCCATGCCTGTTCATTTATATTGCAACTCAGGGTGCTCGTTCTTTTAGCACACTATGCCCCTTCACAGAGAAAAAATATCCTGTAGCATATCAGTCTGATCCTGCCCAATGACAGTCCAGCGCCGAAATACCAGGCAATTCTTCTCTGAACAAGGGAAGCAACAACCCCAGACGATCGTTTCGGCCTTCTGTGGGCCTCGTCAGTGAGGTGCAGTTGTATCTCTCTAAGGGCATGTGTGCACGGGGTCCACGTCTGGATTACCCATTACCCTTAGGGAGACCCAAGGGTAATTTACATATGCGGTTAACAGGGAGGAGAACTGCACCCCTGAGATAGAACAAAAGCTAGAATAACTTCCATGCCTGTTCATTTATATTGCAACTCAGGGTGCTCGTTCTTTTAGCACACTATGCCCCTTCACAGAGAAAAAATATCCTGTAGCATATCAGTCTGATCCTGCCCAATGACAGTCCAGCGCCGAAATACCAGGCAATTCTTCTCTGAACAAGGGAAGCAACAACCCCAGACGATCGTTTCGGCCTTCTGTGGGCCTCGTCAGTGAGGTGCAGTTGTATCTCTCTAAGGGCATGTGTGCACGGGGTCCACGTCTGGATTACCCATTACCCTTAGGGAGACCCAAGGGTAATTTACATATGCGGTTAACAGGGAGGAGAACTGCACCCCTGAGATAGAACAAAAGCTAGAATAACTTCCATGCCTGTTCATTTATATTGCAACTCAGGGTGCTCGTTCTTTTAGCACACTATGCCCCTTCACAGAGAAAAAATATCCTGTAGCATATCAGTCTGATCCTGCCCAATGACAGTCCAGCGCCGAAATACCAGGCAATTCTTCTCTGAACAAGGGAAGCAACAACCCCAGACGATCATTTCGGCCTATCTGTATAAACTGTATTTATACCTATATAATCATCTATAATATATATATATATATATATATATATATATATATATATATCTGTATAAACTGTATCTATACCTATATAATCATCTATAATATATATATATATATATATATATATATATATATCTGTATAAACTGTATCTATACCTATATAATCATCTATAATATATATATATATATCTGTATAAACTGTATCTATACCTATATAATCATCTATAATATATATATATATATCTGTATAAACTCTATCTATACCTATATAATCATCTATAATATATATATATATATGTATAAACTGTATCTATACCTATATAATCATCTATAATATATATATATCTGTATAAACTGTATCTATACCTATATAATCATCTATAATATATATATATATATATATATATATATATATATATATATATATATATATATATATATCTGTATAA
The DNA here is from genome assembly GCF_027579735.1 of Bombina bombina. NCBI lineage: Eukaryota > Metazoa > Chordata > Amphibia > Anura > Bombinatoridae > Bombina > Bombina bombina. Next base: position 776,450,284 of record NC_069501.1, on the reverse strand, counting down.
ACTGTATCTATACCTATATAATCATCTATAATATATATATATATATATATCTGTATAAACTGTATCTATACCTATATAATCATCTATAATATATATATATCTGTATAAACTGTATCTATACCTATATAATCATCTATAATATATATATCTGTATAAACTGTATCTATACCTATATAATCATCTATAATATATATATATATCTGTATAAACTGTATCTATACCTATATAATCATCTATAATATATATATATATCTGTATAAACTGTATCTATACCTATATAATCATCTATAATATATATATATATCTGTATAAACTGTATCTATACCTATATAATCATCTATAATATATATATATATCTGTATAAACTGTATCTATACCTATATAATCATCTATAATATATATATATATATATATATATATATATATATATATATATCTGTATAAACTGTATCTATACCTATATAATCATCTATAATGTATATATATCTGTATAAACTGTATCTATACCTATATAATCATCTATAATATATATATATATATATATATATATATATCTGTATAAACTGTATCTATACCTATATAATCATCTATAATATATATATATGTATAAACTGTATCTATACCTATATAATCATCTATAATATATATATATATTTGTATAAACTGTATCTATACCTATATAATCATCTATAATATATATATATATCTGTATAAACTGTATCTATACCTATATAATCATCTATAATATATATATATATATATATATATATATATATATCTGTATAAACTGTATCTATACCTATATAATCATCTATAATATATATATATATATATATATATATATCTGTATAAACTGTATCTATACCTATATAATCATCTATAATATATATATATATCTGTATAAACTGTATCTATACCTATATAATCATCTATAATGTATATATATCTGTATAAACTATATCTATACCTATATAATCATCTATAATATATATATATATATCTGTATAAACTGTATCTATACCTATATAATCATCTATAATATATATATATATATATATATATATATATATATATATCTGTATAAACTGTATCTATACCTATATAATCATCTATAATATATATATATATATATATATATATATATATATATATATATATATATATATATATATATATCTGTATAAACTGTATCTATACCTATATAATCATCTATAATATATATATATATATATATATATATCTGTATAAACTGTATCTATACCTATATAATCATCTATAATATATATATATATATATATCTGTATAAACTGTATCTATACCTATATAATCATCTATAATATATATATATATATATATATATATATATATATATATATATATATATATATATATATATATATATATATATATATATATATATATATATATATATATATATATAGGTATAAACTGTATCTATACCTATATAATCATCTATAATATATATATATATATCTGTATAAACTGTATCTATACCTATATAATCATCTATAATGTATATATATAGGTATAAATATCTATTTGTGGAAACAAAAATATATATAAATATGTATATATTAATAAATAGAGCATATTCTGCTATGTGAACATTGGAATGTGAAATATCCATATTTTCATGTCGAGTTAGTGCACTTGAGAAAATGAGATCAGGTTTGTGTGCGAGTCACCTTTTTTGCTCCGTTGACTTCTAAGGGGGAATAGGTTATCGCGTGAGTGATATTCTAAGTTCGTCTTTTTATGGGCATCGGGTTAGTGTGTGAGCGAAAACATTTAACTTTCAATTTATAATACGAATGCAACCCGAGGCGTGCAAAAAGATTACTTCTAGCGCAGTTAATGCGCAAGCGGAAGTGTTAAATAGGGCTCCACTTGTAATCTAACTCTCAATGTTTTAACACAATAGGTACTTGAAAGATTAATTGAAAGATCACAATATTTAGAGTTTATTTATTTTTATTTTTATTCCCATGATGTGATTATTTTTTGATACTCGTGAATTAAAGCATGTCATTTTTTCATTATTATGGCACTTTAAGTGGCACTGATGATGAGATTACTCTACCTCACCTCAGAGAGGTAAATAAATACATATTGCTCCTGTAAAGTTGACAATTAGATAAGCATCTAGCACTTACAGACTGAAAGAGCCATAGAGGCATATTTAAGAAATGTCTTGCGGACCTGATCCGACAGTGCGGATCAGGTCCGCAAGACATCGCTGAATGCAGAGAGCAATACGCTCTCCGTATTCAGCATTGCACCAGCAGCTCACAAGAGCTGCTGGTGAAACGCCGCCCCCTGCAGACTCACGGCCAATGGGCCGCCAGCAGGGAGGTGTCAATCAACCCGATCGTACTCAATTGGGTTGAATTGTTGTATGAAGATAGGCCCCAGTGATTTTATTTATTCCATAATTCTGATAGAGTACATTTTGATACTTGCACAATAACAAATATGAGTTTTAAAATGTACATCTGAGGCTTTAAACATTTGTAAACATTTGTAAACTTGAAATACAAATCTGTTTACTAAAAAGTAAAGCAAGTTGCAGTTTTTTTGAGAAATTTTGCAGATACTTGCTGCTTTAGCGACATCCTAAAATAAAAGTATATAACATTAATTACATTTTTTTTTTAAGTAAACCATTTTGGTTTTTTTTATTGAATTTAAGTGCACAATATTCATAAGATACTGCTGTTGATCACAGATCAATCAGAATAATCGTTTTATCTTTCAGTTATTTCAATCAAAAAAATAATATGGATAACAACTAAAGAAAAAATACCACATGGTGTACTGTGATAGAGGTTTCCTTTGTGTAATTATACTTTTCATAACAGTAATGTCTTGTCTTTGATCATGGCACAAGCTGCTTTCTCTTTCACAAAGGGATGGGGTTTTATTTGTTGGCCTTGATAGCCCTCAAATTACCTGAATAAAGAAAAGAGTGTAGTGTGGATTTTATTTTCACTTGTTTTATTTCTAAATTTACTTCCCAGTAGCTGTAAGGTGATGACTGCCCTAGCAGTCAAAGCAATTTTTATCCACAGGACTTGATTATATTTAGGTCTGGTCTCTCATTCTGAGCAAGACACAGTTAATGAAGAGATAAATGAAAAGTGCTTGGAGTCACAGTCAGTTGTTGGCAATTTGTGACAAATTCACTCCGTGCAGTTCTTTGTTTATTTCTCCTTCTGTAGGCAGCGTCTGAAAGAAAGAAACAGATAAGTGAATTCACTAGTAGACAGGGTGTTAATAATAGAATTCCTTTTTTTCCGACCACATTTGGCAGTAATTGTATTACTGGACATCTTAGAACTAAAATTTGGAACCAAAACGCTAGAGAAATTTGTTTCTGTGAAACATCTATTTTCCCTTTCCTTTATATATTAATTCCTCATTTAATTTATTATTATTGCAACCTTTGTTCGCTCTACTAAAAGTTTCTATGGGAAGAATCATGGTTGACTTTATTTAGTAACTCATTGTCCTTTAAACACGGTGGTTTTCCTTTTTGAAAAAAATATATATATTGAAAACATCTATGTAAACAGATCTGTGCTTAGACCACAGACAACTCTAGGAAGCTGTTTTTTTTTTGTTTTTTTTTTAGTTAAACCACTGCTAACATGTGCATGTGTTTGACAGCTCGCAAAAAAATATATATTTAAGAAACCTTTTCTGGGTACATTTATATAAATCCTAGATTGCTAGTTGGATGCAAAAATATTAGCGCTAGGGTATGCTAAGAGTGCATTCCAGTGCAATAGCGCTTTCATTTTTACTCCCATATTACAAATTCTAAGCAAAACATTAGTGGACAGAGGGGGGGGGTAGGGAGCTGTTTGGGAGGGATCAGTAAGGTGGGATGGTGGAGGAGGGATCCCTACGTAAAAAAATATAAGAATAAGAAAAATGCCCTAAAACTGAATACTGGCAGACTGTCTGCCACTACCTAAGATGGTGGTGACCAGTGGGGTTTGAGGGAGGTAAGAGAGCTGTTTAAGAGGGATCAGGTAGAGATCAGGGGGTGTCAGGTGGGAGGGTAATCTGTACACTACAGATACAATTAACCTTGCAAACTACTATGATGCACAGCTGCAATTAGTGGCCTTCTAATTACCAAAAAACAATGGCAAAACCATGGCAAAACCATGCATGTCTGCAATTTCTGAACAAAGGGGACCCCCAGAAAAGCTTTTAGTAATTTTAGTGAGAAACACAAAGTGATACATTCTTCACATTGAAGAATATGCTCTATTTATCCATAAATACATATATATATATATATATATATATATATATATATATATTATTAAAAAAGAAAATAATCAGCGCTAGAAGTGTATGAGTATGCTGTTAGTCTTAATATATATTCCCATCCACTACCTGGAATATATATGTATACACAAGACACTTGCAGGTTATGCAGCAAACAGTCTCATTCATTCAAGAGTGGCAAGTCTATGGATGTATAATGTTCATTAGAATCCACAATGCTAATTCCTGTGTGCTGTGAAAGTTTTAGGCTGCTCGTCTGTGAAAAAAGGATGATCCCCCGCAGGGCAAGGTTCATCTTGAAAATCTGAAAAAGTATGGAACAAGACAAGCGCCAAAAGACACACTTCGTGTAATACGTTCAGATAATAAGCATATAGTTAACAGTGGGAAAAATCCACGCTCACCTGGTTCAACCTCAAGATATGAGGTATTTGTAGGGCACTTATGTTAGTGTACTCTCACTCCTTGCAGTCCTCCTGTATGTCCACGGGTCCTCAGGGATTCCTGGGTGTCTGCAGTGTCCCAAGTTATACCTTTATTTTAAAGGATACTGTATACCAGTCTCTTCACACTCTCTGCAGGGTGGGTAGGAGCCACTGAAGACAAACACTATGGCCAAATGTAGCTAACCCTTTACAGACCTCTCTCAATACAGCCCTGGAATCCATAAGTGCCCTACAAATATCTCATATCTTGAGGTTGAACCAGGTGAGCGTGGACTTTTCCCACTGTTAACTATATGCTTATTATCTGAACGTATTACACGAAGTGTGCCTTCTGGCGCTTGTCTTGTTCCATACTTTTTCATATATATATATATATATATATATATATATATATATATATATATATATATATATATATATATATATATATATATATATATATATATACAGTATATATATATATATATATACACATACACTCACTGGCCACTTTATTAGGTACACCTTGCTAGTACCAGGTTGGACCCCCTTTTGCGTTCAGAACTGTCTTAATTCTTTATGGCATAGATTCAACAAGGTGTTGTAATCATTCCTCAGAGATTTTGGTCCATATTGACATGATAGCATCACGCAGTTGCTGCAGATTTGTTGGCTGCACATCCATGATGTGAGTCTCCTGATCCACCACATCTCAAAGGTGCTCTATTGGATTGAGATCTGGTGACTATGGAGGCCATTGGAGTACAGTGAACTCATTGTCATGTTCAAGAAACCAGCATCACAAACTTGCAATGCAATTATTTCTTACAATTTTGAGTAGATGCCAATAATTTTGTCTTGTCCATTTTTGCAGTTTTGCGTGAAATTTGTCAGATTTGGCTTTTTTTCCCCACTTTTGTGTCATACAAACAAAATAAATAAACATGAGAATGCCTAAAAATTTGTAATTGCAACAATTTACTGGGTGAACTGGTAAATTATCTGACAGAAATGCAGGAGTGTCAATATTTTTGGCCATGACTGTATATTAAAAAAAAAAATATATATATATATATATATATATATATATATATATATATAAAAATATATATATATATATATATATATATACAGTACTGTATATATATATATATATATATATACACGTACATATACATATTTAGACATGTATATCTATGTATCTCTAAGTGAAAGCACTTTGCCTCATATCTTGGAGCCTTTATAACTTTTGTGTGCAATATTTTTGTAATAATTTTTATTATATGGTGTTATGAGTGTAATGTTTTGTGACACTCTTTTGTTTCATGGAACAGTTATCTAGAGCTCTGTGGACGTGGTAATCATTCTAGTGCAAATCACGATTGGATTCAAGCAATCATGATTACTTTCAACTTGTAATATGAACGGAAAACCTGACGCTTTAAAACAGCCGCAATAAACCCCTTATCGATTGTGTGAACTGTTAACATGCCACTCATAATCTGGCAGCTCTGTTTATGAAATAAAAATACAAATATCCACTAAGATTACAAACACCCACCCCCCCAAACCCACAAAATAAAAAAAACTATCTAAAAAAAACCTAAGCTACCATTGCCCTGAAAAAGGGCATTTGTATGGGCATTGCCCTTAAAAGGGCATTTAGCTCTTTTACTGCTCAGACCCTAAACTAAAAAATAAAACCCACCCAATAAACCCTTAAAAAAGCCTAACATTAACCCCCGACGATTCACTTACAGCTTTTGAAGTCCCGCTTAAACGATCTTCATCCCAGAGTTGAAGTCCTGATACAGGCGGCGAGAAGTCTACATGCAGGCGGACTTTTCAATCTTCATCCTGGCAGCGAAGTCTTGATCCAAGCGACGAGAATTCTTCATCCAGGCGTCCTCTTCAATCTTCATCCAGGCGGCATCTTCTATCTTGATCCCGGAGGAGGGGAGCGGGTCCATCCTGAAGACATCCGGCGTGGAGCATTCTCTTCATACGGTCGCCATCGTACACTGAATCTTCAATGCAAGGGACGCGATTCAAGATGGCATCCCTTGTATTCCTATTGGCTTAAATATGATTAGCCAATAGAATGAGAGCTGTTTAAATCCTATTGGCTGATTTGAACAACCAATAGGATTTTAGCAGCCCTAATTCCTATTGGCTGATTCAAAATTTTCAGCCAATAGGAATGCAAGGGATGCCATCTTGAATTGTGTCCCTTGCATTGAAGATTCATTGTACGGGGTGACCGTATGAAGAGGATGCTCTTTTCCGGATGTCTTCAGGAAGGACCCGTTTCATGCCGAGATAAAGATAGAAGATGCCGCCGGGATGAAGATTGAAGAGGCCGTCTGGTTGAAGACTTCTCACCACCTGGATCAGGACTTCATCTCCAGGATGAAGATCGTTCAAGCGGGACTTCAAAAACTGTAAGTGGATCGCCGGGGTTAGTGTTAGGCTTTTTTAAGAGTTTATTGGGTTGGTTTTATTTTTTAGTTTAGGGTCTTGGCAGTAAAAGAGCTAAATGCCCTTTTAAGGGCAATGCCTATACAAAGGGCCCTTTTTAGGGCAATGGGTAGCTTAGATTTTTTTGGATAGTTTTTTTGTGTGGGTTTGGGGGGGTGGGGGTTTGTAATGTTAGTGGGTGTTTGTATTTTTATTTAATAAACAAAGCTGATTTCTTTAGGGAAATGCCCTACAAAAGGTTATTTTAATCGCTATTAGGAGTTAATTCTAGATTAGGTTTTTTTATTTTGGGGTGTTTTTTTCTGGGTATTAGAATAGGAATATTTTTTTTATTTTTGATAATTTGTTTGTTCTTTTTGTGTAATATATATTTTAGGGGGTGTTTTTTTGTAGCAAAAGAGCTGTTTAACTTAGGGCAATGCCCTACAAAAGGCCCTTTTAAGGGCCCTTGGTGGTTTGGGGGGTGGGGGGTTGTATAGTGTTAGGGGGGTTTGTATTTTTTTTGGAGCAAAAGAGCTGTTTAACTCAGGGCAATGCCCTACAAAAGGCCCTTTAGTTTATTCTAGATTAGTCTCTTTTATTTTGGGTTGTTTTTATATTTTTTTTAAAAAAAGTATTAGAATAGGAATAATCTTTATTTTTTTGGATAATTTTTTGTTTGTTTGTAATGGTAGGATTTTTTATTTTTTGTAATGGTAGTTTTTTTTTGTAATGTTAGGTTTTAGTGTAAGGCAGGTTAGGTTTTATTTCACAGGTAAGTTTGTATTTATTTTAGCTAGGTAGTTAGTAAATAGTTAATAACTATTTACTAACTAGTCTACCTAGTTAAAATAAGTACAAACTTACCTGGAAATAAAAATAAAACCTTAGATAGCTACAATATAACTATTAGTACCTTAGGTTTTATTTCACAGGTAAGTATTTAGTTTTAAATAGGAATTATTTAGTTAATAATTGTAAGTTTAATTTAGCTCTATTTTAATTATGTTAAAGTTAGGGGATGTTAGGGTTACGTTAGGGTTATTGGTTAATAGTTTAATTTAGGTGTTGCAATGTGGGGGACTGGCGGTTTAGGGGTTAATAGGTTTATTTAGTGGTAGTGATGTGGGAGGCCAGAGGTTTAGGGGTTAATAGCTTTATTTAGTTGCAGCGATGTCGAGGAGCGGCGGAATAGGGGTTAATATATTTAATATAGTGTGAGCGATGTTGGGGTGTGACGGAATAGGGGTTTATAACTTTAGTATAGTGTCGGCGATATCGGGAGCGGCAGATTAGGGGTTATTACCTTTATTTAGGTGGCGGCAATATCGCGAGCAGCAGATTAGGGGTTAATAACTGTAGGCAGGCATCGGCGATGTTGGGGGAAGCAGATTAGGGGTGTTTAGGTTTAAACTGTATTTTCTTTTTCCCCATAGACATCAATGGGGCTGCGTTACAGAGGTTTTGTTTCCGCAATCACAGGTGTTAGATTTTCTTTTTGCCGGCTCTCCCCATTGATGTCTATGGGGAAAGCATGCACGAACACGTTAAAACACAGTTTGTTTTTGGTGCGGTATGGAGCTCAAAATCTCCATATTGCCCGCCGGGTTTTTAAAAACTTGTAATGGCAGCGCTATAGGGGGTTAAATAACGCAACTTTTGTTGTGTTCTTTACTTTCCCTATAGCGCTCAAAACTCATAATCTAGGTGAATGAGAGTAATTACATTTTTGATAAATTCAGGACACAGGCTATAGCGCAAACAAAGGGCTTATCCATCACCAACAATTAAAATGATTACAATACAGGAATAAAAAACATTTTTTACATAGCAACTGCTGGTATAATAAAACAATTTACACTTTACATAGTATGTCAATGCTAGTAAATGATAGCATATATATAAGTATAGATTTTTTCAAAGTCATAAAGCAAGATTCATCTCAATCCATACAGATTAATCTATCAGTGGAACAAATCAACATCCTGCTGGGTATTCATCCAAAGAGGTTCTTTTGTTTTTAGGAAAAATATCTAATTTGTCTCTCTTTACAATATTTACTAAATCTATTAACCCCTCTCTTGTGAGCCTGATATAATCTATGGCCTGTACCTTAAACATAGTGACATCAATTCTGTGTTTGACTGAATGTTGTGTAAAGCACTTCGCTATGGGTGTTTTTGGTGGGTTAGTATCTGTATAATTTAGGTACTCCCTTATGCAATCTTTCAGCATTCTACTGGAGTACCCTACTTACTGCAAATTGCATATTTTACATAAAATAAAATAAACAATGTATTTCGATGGGCAATCTAGACTGAATTTAATACTAAAAAATTCACCTGTGTGGCCGGACTGAAAAGTATCTCCAACCCTAACATATTCACATGTTTTGCACTGCCACACTTAAACATACCCCTTCTATCCAGCCAACATTCCTTGTACAGGTGGCCCTCGGTTTACGCCGGTTTAATTTGCGCCGTTTCAGAATAACAACCTTTTTTTCAGTCATGTGACTGCTATTGAAAAGCTTTGGAAAGCAGTGCACTAATTAAAATAGCCAGTAGGTGGAGCTGTCTGCTTGTTTTGCAGCAAACTTATGCAACTTAACAGACTGAAATTGATCTGTGTATACAGAGCAGACATTAGCTATCGAGCAACAAGATTTAGCAGCCACTTCCCTATCATTTTCCTTTCCAGCTGCTTGAGGTGAGGGTGCCTAACTGCTTATTAATCACTACAGATTGAAATGCATAGAATAGGTGCAGACCCAATATTATCTAACATGCTAACAATGCAGAGAACTGATTGCAGAAAAATGCAAGTAAAAAAAGTTTTTGTTCATTAAACTTAGTTTGATGATGATGCAGTCTGTTGTGTGATTATTTAATTAGGTGCTGTTAGCAAATGTTTTTGTTCATTAAACTTAGTTTGATGATGATACAATCTACAGTGGGGCAAAAAAGTATTTAGTCAGCCACCAATTGTGCAAGTTCTCCCACTTAAGAAGATGAGAGAGGCATGTAATTTTCATCAGAGGTATACCTCAACTATGAGAGACAAAATGTGGAAACAAATCCAGACAATCACAGTGTCTGATTTGGAAAGAATTTAATTGCAAATTATGGTGGAAAATAAGTATTTGGTCAATATCAAATACTCAATACTTTGTTATATATCCTTTGTTGGCAATGACAGAGGTCAAACGTTTTCTGTAAGTCTTCACAAGGTTGTCACACATTGTTGCTGGTATGTTGGCCCATTCCTGCATGCAGATCTCCTCTAGAGCAGTGATGTTTTGGGGCTGTCGCTGGGCAACACGGACTTTCAACTCCCTCCAAAGGTTTTCTATGGGGTTGAGATCTGGAGACTGGCTAGGCCACTCCAGGACCTTGAAATACTTCTTACGAAGCCACTCCTTCGTTGCCCAGGCGGTGGGTTTTGGATCATGGTCATGCTGAAAGACCCAGCCAGTGCAGCCCCGTTTCATCTTCAATGCCCTTGCTGATGGAAGGAGGTTTGCACTCAAAATCTCACGATACATGGCCCCATTCATTCTTTCATGTACATGGATCAGTCGTCCTGTTCCCTTTGCAGAGAAACAGCCCCAAAGCATGATGTTGCCACCCCTATGCTTCACACTAGGTATGGTGTTCTTTGGTTGCAACTCAGCATTCTCTCTCCTCCAAATACGACGAGTTGTGTTTCTACCAAACAGTTCTACTTTGGTTTCATCTGACCATATGACATTCTCCCAATCCGCTTCTGGATCATCCAAATGCTCTCTAGCATACTTTAGACGGGCCCGGACATGTACTGGCTTAAGCAGGGGGACATATCTGGCACTGCAGGATCTGAGTCCCTGGCGGCGTAGTGTGTTACTGATGGTAGCCTTTGTTATGTTGGTCCCAGCTCTCTGCAGCTCATTCACTAGGTCCCCCCGTGTGGTTCTGGGATGTTTGCTCACCGTTCTTGTGATAATTTTGACCCCACGGGGTGAGTTCTTGCGTGGTTATCAGTGGTCTTGTATGTCTTCCATTTTCTAATTATTGCTCCCACAGTTGATTTCTTCACACCAAGCTGCTTGCCTATTGCAGATTCAGTCTTCTCAGCCTGGTGCAGGTCTACAATTTTGTTTCTGGTGTCCTTCGACAGCTCTTTGGTCTTCACCATAGTGGAGTTTGGAGAGTGACTGTTTTAGGTTGTGGACAGGTGTCTTTTATACTGATAACAAGTTCAAACAGGTGCCAGTAATACAGGTAATGAGTGGAGGACAGAGGAGCCTCTTAAAGAAGAAGATACAGGTCTGTGAGAGCCAGAAATCTTGTTTGTTTGTAGGTGACCAAATACTTATTTTCCACCATAATATGCAAATAAATTCTTTCCAAATCAGACAATGTGATTGTCTGGATTTTTTTCCACATTTTGTCTCTCATAGTTGAGGTATACCTATGATGAAAATTACAGGCCTCTCTCATCTTCTTAAGTGGGAGAACTTGCACAATTGGTGGCTGACTAAATACTTTTTTGCCCCACTGTATATTATAAGGTTTATAATGCTGTTTAGCATTTAAAGTCTTCATTTCAAAGCTTTAAAAATAATGTATTAGGTGTTACTTATGACAATTTTGAGAGGGGCCTGGAACCTAAGTCCCTCACTTCCCATTGACTTACATTATAAACTGGGATTCAATTTACAACAGTTTTGATTTACAACCATTCCTCATGGAACCTAATCCAGGTGTAAACTGACGGCTACCTGTATTTTCTTTTACCATATTCATAGGTGACTAAGCAATCACCTATAGTAGGAACACTTCTTGACACATATAAGCAACCTTTTGTAATAATAAGATCCGCATTTGAATCAGTTAGTAAAATGCTCATATTGCTTTTAATGATGTTAACCACTTTACTGTATTGGTTATTATAGTTCATAATTCATTTTATTTTGTCACTCTTTGAATTTTTTTACCACTCTCTTTTCTGTTTCTGTCATATTTCAACAACTTGTTCCTGTTCACCAATCTAACTTTATCTCTAGTTTTAAGCAGGTATTACCTGTTATAACCCCTTTTGGTCAATCTCTCAATTAATTCTAGTGAATGTTTATCAAATTCTACTATTGAAGTGCAATTTCTCTAAATTCATATTTTTTTTTTTTTTTTTTTTTTTTAAAGATTTTATTGAATCTAGTAACATACATGGTTTGATTGAAAACAAACAATGACATAATAGAAAAGAAAATTTCCTATGGCAGGTACTCATTTTACCTGACCATAGCTGAGTCATACATCTTATATTACATACATGGAAAGAAAAGGGGAAAAGGAAAAAATGAGAAAGAAGAGTTCAAAACTGCAAACAAAATCTGATTGCCATTAATGGCATCCATTGGAAGTAGAGTATTTTGAATTTGTATTAATACATTAATATGGTGCACTATTAGTTCGCTACACAATTTCCGGTATATATTCAGCTCTACAGTGCTAGATTTCTCACCCCCAACTTAATTTAGTTTCAGTATCACGGTTCTAACTTGTGACTAACATATACCCACCTGGTAGCTGGGGATAAAGAAAACAAGGGGGAAAAAGAAAAAAGAAAACAGAAAAAAAAAAAAAAAAAAGGGAAAAAGGAGGGGGGGGAAAGAGAGGTGGGGAAAGAATAGGGAGAGAGGGGAGGGAGAGAAAGAAGAAAGACAGATAATCCAGTAAATCAGTAATTAATAAATGATTCCCCCCTCACGTCGTCAGCCTAGTCAAATGACCACGTACTTGGAAATTCTCCTGTCTGTATTTGCTGTATAAACCATTCCGATTTCTTAAAAGTTATCACTATTTGTTTCTGAGAGATTATAGGGAGGGAGAGGATCATCTTTTTCCATTTACTGAAAAATTGCCGTAGTTGTTTATTATTGGTAATTTTTATGTTATACTGGTCTAATATTATTTGATGCTGAGCTTTCCGGATAAATTCCGAAAATTTTAGGTCGCCCCTACCCTTCCAATTAGTGAAAATTACATTTCTACCCACTAATATCATTGCATTTAGAAATTTGTGGTTAATTCCGTATCTAATGTTACTATGGTGGACTAGAAAGATTACCTCAAACTGTGTAAATTCCATCTGGACTCCCGTAACCTTGTTACACCAGTAATTAACTTTTTTCCAGAACTGTCTAACTTTTGGGCACTTCCACACACAGTGGAACAGATCTGCTCTTTCTTGTCTACATTTAGAGCATTCTCCGAGTGTTATATTATCACTCCATCTAGCTATACGGTCAGGGGAGAAGTATGCCATATTCAGTAATTTGGTGTGGGATTCCCACCAGGTGACTAAGGTAGTTGCTTTCATTGCAAGTTTAATACTGGCAGAGATCCGCTCTTTTTCGTGTATCGGTAGGATCTTATCCCATTTTCCAAATAGTCTATTCAAGTGAATTTCCCCTTGAGCCTTAGTTAACATTCTATATATTAATGAGATTCTATTAACCCCATCAGCGTAAGATTGGATTACTCTACCTAGTTCACCTTTTTCCAATTCCATCCCTGTATCAATTCTTAGGTTCGCTATCCAGTGGCTGACTTGTAAATAAGCATATAGAGAGGATCTTTCTAGGTTGTATTTACCTTTCAGCTCTTCAAAGGGTCTTACTATCAACTTTCCTTCCTGGCATATTTGCCCTAGAGACTGCAGACCGGCCTGGGCCCATCTAGAAAAGACTGACATATTCAACCCTGGTGCAAAGCTTGGGTTTCCTGTTAATGGAAGGAAGGTCGATTTACGAAAATTGGTCCTAGATCCTGAGCAGACTTTTTGCCACGTCCTTACAACATCTTTAATAGTGACATATTGCATTATATTAGCTGGCAACTTACTTGCTGGATTATGTAAAATTGCTTTTAGAGTGAAGGGGGCTACCAGATATGACTCAATGTCCTGCAAAGTGACGTGGCCTTTCTCGGTTATCCAGTCTATCGCGAATTTGCCAACAGCTGCGTAATTGTAGGTTCTAATGTTAGGGCATGCTAGACCTCCATACTGTTTTGGGAGTGTTAAGGTTGAAAATGCTATTCGGGGCTTTTTATCCCGCCAGATAAAATTATTAAAAGCCCTTTGTAATGTCTGGACATCCTTGTTATATAATAGCAGTTGGAAGTTTTGGAGAAAGTACAACAGTTTGGGGAATATGATAGCTTTTATGAGCATAATTCTAGCCGAGATGCTAAGTGGTAGGTTGGACCAAAGTTGAACTTTGTCTTGTAGCTCTTTAATACATTTCGGGAAGTTCAATTCATACCAATCCCTGGGGTTTCTACTCAGGTTTAAGCCCAAGTATTGTATACACATCGTTTCATGGAACGGGTGAGTTACTACCTGTGTAGGTTTATATATCCATAGGAGTTCCGATTTCTTGTTGTTGATCCTATACCCAGAGAAGGATCCAAACAACTCAAATATGGATAGAACATGTGGTATAGATTGAGCCGTGTTGCTTAGAAATAATAAGAGATCATCCGCAAAAAGTGAGAGCACTATATCCTGATGGCCTATTCTGATCCCCTTTAACTCCTGCCTTAAAAAAATTGCCAGCGGTTCGAGAGATAGATTAAATAGTAGGGGGGATATCGGGCAACCTTGTCTTGTCCCTCGCCCTAGTGGAAAATATTCAGACACTTCACCGTTTACTATGATTGCTGACATTGGGTTTTTGTAAATTATCTGTATAAATTTATGAACCGGCCCTAATATTCCAAATCTCTCTAACGACTCAAAGAGGTGATCCCACCCGATCGAGTCGAAAGCCTTTTCGGCGTCAACTGAGAGTATTGCCAAGTCTGGTTTGTAGTGTGCTGTTTTATAGACTTTATTTGCAAAATAATCTAGGACGAGCTGTACTTTCCGTATGTTTTTGACAGGATTGCGTCCTATCATAAATCCTGATTGGTCTGGATGTATAATGTAATGTAAACATTTTTTGAGCCGATTAGAAATGATAGTCGTCAACAATTTATAGTCCTGATTCAGGAGGGAGATAGGTCTATATGCCGCGGGGGAAGTGGGATCCTTACCTTTCTTTAGAATCAGAACTACATTGGAGGATGTGAATAGCGGGGATTGTGGTTTATTTTCAATGAAATATTCATTAAAAAGTGTATGTAGTAGGGGAAGGATTTGTTCTCGCAGAAGTTTGTAGAATTCGGCAGGCATAGCGTCCGGCCCTGGAGTTTTACCTCTTTTAAGCTTAATTATAGCATCGGATATTTCTTTTATTGTGATTGGTTCGTTCAATCTTTGTAAGTCAGTCTTTAAGACCTGGGGCACTTTGATCCCCTGCCAGAATTTCTCCTTATTGCTTTGTTCAATTACACTAGAGGAGTATAGTTTTTGATAGTAATCTAAGAAAGCCTGTCTTATTTCGGAACTTTTGTTGAGAATCTTATTTCGATAATTAATGGCTGAGATGAAGTTTTTCTGTTGTCTAGTTTTTGTAATTTTGGCTAATATTTTAGCCGATATGCCCTGACTCCCTGCAAAGAAGGCTTTTTGCTTCTGCTCCTCCTCTGCCATTTTTTGCTTGAGAAAGAGATTGTGCTCCCCTCTAATCTTTCTGTATTTATCCCAATTAATTGTAGGTTTGTCTTGGATATAGCGTGTGTATGCGTTTTTAAGTGTGTTGGCAAGTTGTTCCTCTCTCTGATCTCTTTTTTTCTTTATCCTAATAAGATATGCTTTTATTTCGCCTCTAAAGACCGATTTTGCAGTTTCCCATAAAATTTCAGGTTTATCCATATATTCTTTATTGTGGTTAAAAAAAACTCTCCATTTTTCTTGGAGCCATGACCTAAATTTAATATTTTGTACCAGATATTGTGGGAAGAAAAAGCGGGCATTACTATTCCGAGTTGAGATCTTGTGATGGATCTCAAGTGAAATAATTGCATGGTCCGATAAGATGATATCGTGGATGTCCGATTTAATGTCGGATTTCATTAATTGACCAGATACTAAAAAGAAATCTATCCTAGAGAGGGATCTAAATGATCTGGACTCACACGTGTAACCCTTCTGATCTGGGTGCTGGATACGCCAAACGTCTTTTTTCCAGTAAAATAACTTTTTTTTTTTTTTTTTGGTTTTAAATGCTTTATTGAAACATTCACAATACAGTCATAATTAAGAACATCAATCATTAAGAATACATAGACAATAGCCATGTTTCAGCAGTTAATACATGACAGTAAGACTCATAAGGCGTAGGCCACAGCATATAACAAGAAAATTGGGCTCGTAAAGTTCTTAAGAAAGTATAATGTCCTGCAGCGTAATGAGAAGATGGCTTCAATATTCAGTATAACCATATAATTATGACAATGTGACAAACATTAGATAGTAAATAACAAATAATTAGCAAACATTATAAAGCTAACTTACATGTAATATATTTAAAACAACGAAGCAAAACGTTCTGTAAGGTAGCCTATATCTAGGTCTCGACAACAGATGATATCTCCAGAAGGAAATAAGAAGAAGAGAGAGAGGGAAGAGGAAAGATATATTAGAAGCAGTAAGAGAGAAGAGATAGAAAGAGAAGGAAAGAAGAAAAAAAAAAAAAAAAAAAAAAGGGGGGGGGGAGAAGGGGAGAAAGCTGGATGATGGATGGGGGGGGGGAGGGGTAGAGGGGATATGAAATGATTATCTTAAAGGCATATAAGTATAGGGGAGTGGATCACAATCCAAAGGACCAGGAGGATGTAATCACAGGGACACAGAGTCCCAAAGTGTATTGACTTAGACAAGAGTTACAGAGGCTATTAAGCCTGAAAAGCGCTAATCCGGGCAAAACTCCCAAATCAGGGCGTGTTGATCTTCAGTACTGTGGACATGAGACACATAGGCTTCCATTGACCTGAGATATTTTAGGGTCTCCACAATTTGGTCCCAACTTGGGGAGGTCAACTGTAGCCACATCCTAGCAATAGATAGTTTAATTGCAAGGAATAAATAGACACAGAAACTTTTCTGTGGGGCAGGCAACTTAGGAGGCAAGATGTGAAACAAGGCCATACTGGGTGTAGATGGTATGAGAATACCTTTAGTGTTACAGTAGTGAATTGCTTTTTGCCACAATGGCATAATCACCGGGCAGGACCAACAAACGTGGGTGGGGGTGCCCAGGGCATCACAGCCTCTTCAACACTTCGGAGAATTCGTGTGCGAGATCTTAAATAAGCGGATCGGCGTCAGATGCCACTGTAAAAGTACTTTAAGAAACAACTCATATAGTGTGACACAATGTACCGTTTTTCTAGTTAGTTGGGTTGCCAAATGCCACACCTGTGGTTCGTGAGTTACATTTAGGGAGGATTCCCAGCTCTTTATTGGTAAGGATTTGAGAAAAACTGGGGGATGTAGTATGTCTTGGTAGGATGATGAGAGTAATTTCTTAAACGAGAGTTTAAGATCCCATTTCGACTCCCACCTGGTTCTAGGACGCAGTGGGCCTTTGTCAAAACCCCAAGATTTAAGGAAACTACGTAGTCTCCAGAACTCGAAGTGGAGAGGGAGCGGTGGATGGTATTTTCGGAGGAAAGCCTGGTAAGAAAGCAGCTGGGTCCCTTCATAAAGGTCTGAGATTCTAATAATACCCAGGTCCTCCCAAAGGAGTGGGTGGGTGTCCGGTAAAGCAAGAAGGAGACTTCTAATCGGGTGAGATGGAGACGGGTGGGGCGCAATCGTGGGTAAGTTATGAATCTTATCCCAAAATTTTAAATTGGCTTTTACTATAGGGTTTACAAGAGCCATTGTTGGCCTAGTGTGTGTCGGGAGCCAGATCAAGTCTGCAAGGGTAACCCCCGGTGGAAGGGAAGCTTGTTCCAACTCTGCCCATCGACTACAAGTCGGTGAGCCCCACTGAGTCACATGTGATAGGCGGGCGGCTTCGTGATAGTAGAGAATATGAAAGTATGGGCTGTTGTAGGGTGCTAGTTGCAATTCTGGGGACTTTATGTCGCCAAATAAATTTATTGCACACCTGTTGAAATTTTCGGATTAGAGACTTAGATATCGGGATAGGCAAAGATCGAAAAAGGTAAGTCAACTTAGGCAAAAGGCTCATTTTAAATGCGGCTATGCGCCCTAACCACGACAAGGAGGGAACATTCCATGTTTCCGTGGCTTTAGCTATTTCAGTCAGTAGGGGGGAGAAATTTAGTGAGAGAATAGTAGGGATACTATGGGACAGACACACACCCAAGTGCTTAATATGTGAGGTAGACCAACGAAATTTGTACATCTTCTTCAACTTATTCAATGTCTCCATCGGGACATGAATGGCATAAGCCTCCGTTTTGGAGACATTAAGTTTGTAGTAGCTAATTGAAGCAAACCTCTCCAATAGTGCAAAGAGGTGTGGTAAGGAACCGATAGGATCTGAAAGAAGTATTGTCAGGTCATCAGCGAATAAGGCTGTAGTTTGGGTAGTATGATATACGTCCACTCCTAGTATATGGGGATGAAGCCGAATGGCAGCGGCTAGTGGTTCCATCACGAGGGCAAAAATGAGTGGTGACAGCGGACAGCCTTGTCTCGTGCCGTTTGTGATTTCAAAGGGATCAGAGCAGAACCCAAGACCTTGAACTGTGGCCGAGGGGCTGGAATACAGAGCCGCTATAGAGGTTATAAAAGAAGTTGGCAAGCCGAACTTCCTCAGGACTGCGAACATATAATCCCAGTTCACCCTGTCGAAGGCTTTTTCTGCATCCAACGACAGGGTGACACACGGTAAGTTCAATTTCTGAGCAGCAAAGTATATATTCAATTGCCTCCTGGTGTTGTCGGGTCCCTCTCGACCCTTGACAAAACCGACCTGGTCGCAATGGACCAGAGCTGGTAATAAGGAATTAAGACGTGTAGCCAAAATTTTCGCGTACAACTTGATATCCAAGTTCAACAATGAGATCGGACGGTAACTGGAACATTCCGTAGGGTCCTTCTCTTGTTTAGGTAATGTAATGATCGTGGCCTTCAAGAACTCGGTCGGGAAAGTGCCACTTGAGCTAGCCTTAGAGAAAAAACGTAACAAAGGTGGAACAAGCTGCGCTTGGAATTTCTTGTAGAAAAGATCTGAGAAGCCGTCCGGCCCAGGCGATTTGAGGGCTTTGAGGGAGAGAATGGCGTTTTTAATTTCCACACCAGAGATAGGGGACAACAGTGCCTCCGCTTGGAGGTCATTCGTCACCGGGAGGTCTAATTTGAATAAGAAGTCATTTATACTATCTAAGGTAGGAGGTGGGGTCTGTTTATCCTTCAATAGGTTGTAAAGAGACAGATAGTAATTTGCGAAAGTCGCCCCTATCTCACGTGGATGGGTTACAACTCTATTTCCTGCTTTTAGGGAATGTATACGAGCCGCCGCCATGCGTTGGCGTAACCGGTTAGCTAAGAGCCTATCCGCTTTATTGCCTTTAAAATAGAAAACCTCTTTGAGTCTAAGGAGCCTAATCGTTGACCGTTCCGTTTCTAATTGCACTATTTTCGTTTTAACAGCTATCAACTGTTCATACAGGCACGGTGTGGGATCCTTTTTATGTTCAATAGTGAGATTGCGGAGGGATAGTGTTAATTGAGCCAGAGATTTACCTCTGTTTTTTTTTTGTGCCGCTGCTATTTTCATAAAGGACCCTCTCACATATGCCTTTAATGATGCCCATAAGGTGAAATCATCTACTTCTCCGTTATCGTTAATTCAGAGGAACTCAGAAATATCCCTAGAAATATCAGCTGCTACACTAGGGTCCGAAAAAACAGATGGGGAGAGACGCCAAGTTGGGATGCGCTGAAGTTCTAAAGGAGATTTAAGAATGATATATACGGGGTCGTGATCCGACCAGGGGCATTGAGAAATCCATGATCTAGAAATGCAGTCTAATAGTCCCGGTTCACAGAAGAAAAAATCTATCCGTGAATAAGAATGGTGGACCGACGAGAAATATGTATAGTCTCGTGAAGTCGAGTTGAGAGCTCGCCACACATCAAATAAATTAAATTGACACATAAGATTTTTGAATTTGTACGATAAGTCCGCCACAGCCTTGTCACATTTATGAGAGTCAGCCCTTTTTTTGTCCAAAAGGGGGTCCCACACAGAGTTAAAGTCCCCTGCAAGAAGAAGGGAACCCTGCCGTAAGCTTTCCACTTTATGTAGGAACTTACGCAAAGTCGCAATGTGTTGTTTGTTCGGTCCATAGTAGGACGCCAATGTGTAGATCGCTCCGTCTAATTTACAGAGGAGAATCAAATATCTTCCTTGTTGGTCTGTTTCTAAATGAATAGGTTCATACGCTATATCCTTGTGTATAAGGACAGCAATCCCTCTCGATTTCTGTGAGAAGCTTGAAGTCTCCACCACAGGGAACAGTTTAGATCGTAGGGGGACTACCATATCCCTGAGCCAGTGAGTCTCCTGGAGGAAGACCAACTGGGCTCTACTCTTGTGCAAAGATCTCAGCAGCATACTTCTTTTGGTCGGGGAATTTAGCCCCCTAACATTCTGTGTGATGCAGGTGTACGGCATGGTGCCAATTGTCAAAAAGCCTTATAGGTGGATGAGTTAAAGGGTAGGAAAGAGGAGCGGGGTAGGGGGAGCGAATGAAGGGGGTAGGGAAAGGGGAGAAAAAAAAAAGGGGGGGGGGGAGTAAAGAGAGAAGGAGAGAAAAAGAAGTAAAGAGAAAGGAGAGAGGAAAAGAAAACGCAGATATCACAATAGAGACCTTATCTGAGAGTCATGACCTAATGCCACAAAGTAAGGTTGTGCGGTATATAAAAAGGATAACCGCCTTGATAGCCTCTGAAGGCAAAATTCAGAGTACCTTAAAGGGGGGGGAGATAGTTTTAAGCCACCGTGACTTACAGACAGTCAAAGGTGGATTATGTGGGGTGTGTTATAGGAGATATTATAAGAGAAGGAGGAGGGGGGGGGATCACTTTGGAGTGTGCATGTATGGGGGAAAGAAGAAAAAAAAAAAGAGAGGGGAAAAAAAAAAATTGGGGAAAAGAGTAGTATGTTCAAGCAACTAGTAGGTATGGAAAGAGAGCGGGGCAGAGCACTTCAGATAAATATAAGGTAGATAAAAAAAAAAACATAACATCTATAATGAGATTCAGATGTAAGTATAACATAAAATCAAGCTTATTTATAAGTGACTTGTCCAGAGCATAGTAAAACATTTTTAGTAAAACGATATTAAATAGTGGTCCCTGGTGTGCTCCTCCATAGTGGAGTAGATCCTGAAACCATAATAAACATATAGTATCATCTAAACATGTAACATATATGAAATAAAACTTCTACAGCTTCTTAACTGGGAACTCAGTTCTAGGTACTAGGGAGAGGAGAGAGAGAGAAGAAAAAAAAAAAAAAAAAAAAAGAGGATAAAAAACACTATATGTAGGTAATCATTAGGCCTGGAGAACAGTGTAATGTGAGCCCTTCTATTAAAGGCATAGGGAGAGATAGTGTGTACAAGCAAATCATTCAATGTGAACATTGAAAGAAACAATTAGCTAGGCACATTTAAAGCTAACTTATCCAAAACAAAATTAAAATATATCAGGGCTTCAACAGCCTTCAAACATGTATTTCTACCATTTAAACTGAACAGTTGATAGAACAAGCAAACAACAATATAACAATATTGAGTAATATATGGTTGATCGTACACATAAGGGGTAAGTATCCAAGGCACAAAGAGAGAAAAAAAAAAAAAAAAAAAACATAAAGGGAAAATTAAATCACAATCGCATATTATATATTACAGCTTAGTAACAGTATGAAGTTACATAGAGACGCCTGAAACAAAAAGAAAGGTTAGTATACATATTACCCTACAAACCGTCCATATTCAATCATCTTCTGCTTCTTGTGTAGAACCAGAAGGGTCTGTATTAGTTGAAGACCCCGGTGCAGAGGAGGCCCAAGGTTGAGCCGAGGGGTTCAGAGAGTCTCTCAGAGGACAATCACTTGAGACTGAGGTGTCCCATAGTTTCATGAGCCGTTGGCTCTGATCGAGTGTAGTAACGATGTGTTGTTGATTGTCTTTGTGGACTATAAGTCTGGTGGGGTGACCCCATCGATACTTGATGTCATGGGTCCTCAGAAACTTAGTGAAGTCTCTATACATCTTCCTCTGCTGGAGTGTGTGATAAGAGAGGTCAGCAAACACAGCAATATCTTGGAATTTGGTTGGAAGGGTAGGCTTAGTGAGAGATGCTCGGACTATCCTTTCTTTGTATGTAAAAAAGTGTAGTCTCACAATGACATCCCTTGGTTTGTCTGATGATACACTCCTAGGTCTTAGCGCCCTATGAGCTCTATCAATAAGGCCCTCGGTTGTGTTAACAGGACGAGCAAGTTGTTCAAAGAACTCTGCCAGAAAAGGAGTAAGGTCCCCAGGAGCTATGCTTTCTGGAATACCTCTCAATCGCAAGTTATTTCGACGGGAGCGGTCCTCCATATCTGCTAGTTTGTCTTCCAGGCAAATCATCTGTTCAGCTAAACTCTGGGCATAAGCAAGTACATTGGCTTGGTCGACAGCCATGTCCTCTTGTTTCCTCTCTACAGTATCCACTCTTTCTGAAGTTGAAGTGAGATCTCTGCGAAGGTCTGCTAGAGAGGCAGTTACCTGAGATTGGAAAGCTGAATGGTGGGCAGCTAGCAGAGATTTGAGAGAGTCCAGGATAAAAGTAGGGGTCACTGTAGCAGGAGCTGCCTCTTGGAGTGCTTGAAAAGTAGAGGCCACAGTATCTCCTTCCGCTTGGGACATGTTTGAATCCTCCTGTTGGTCATCCGGAGATGCGGGGGATATAGTGTGGAAATGATCCGCTACTGTTCTTTTAGGCCCAGTTGTTAATGCCTTAGCTTTTCTTTTGTTCAGATGTGCCATAATTATAGAGTTCTGTTGAGCAATAAGGAAGGATTAGTAGTAGAGATAATTAGAGTGTTGTTATGCTCGTGTCTTACTACCCCACTCCGTTGTCAACACAGCTAAGCTGAAACTGCAGGGAAGGTTGAAGGAGGCTAAGAAAAACAGGCAATAATAATAAAAAAAAAAAATTAAATAAAAAGGAGCGAAATATGCACAGTGATTCACATCACCCCCTCCTCCTTAGCTTCCAGCACATTAGCCACTCATTTGTATGTGGTATCTAGGCTAGCAATGGGGCTGCTGGCAATAGCGTTTACCATAGGTAGGGCACAAGTGAACCACCAACACTGCTTGGCTCTAATGGTATCCTCCTTCAAAGATCACTTATAATATATGGTAGAAAGTTCAGTGGGCCACTTGTTAGATTTTAGATATGAGGCAATTGGTGTAACAAACCGGCTCACGTGCAGTTGATATAGGCCTCTCCAGCTTGGGCCTAGCTTTAGCACTATGTGGTCTGTGCAAAGGGCAAATCAAACAGACTGAGATGGCATACAAAACATTAGGGTAATCTGAATAGATATTGGCTCACAGTCTATATTAATCCTGCATGCTTCTTAAGATATTGTATGAGTTCAAAGCTGAGGGCTATGCCACGTGGCCTGATTATATGTCTCTGCGGGCCGTTGGAAAGATGGCGCCTTTATGCGCCCCCCTCAAAACAAGTGTGAGTATGCAGGTGCCTGTGTAGTTCAAGTGACCGTCGGTCAGCTTACCCAATGGGCCTCCAGTCCAATGCAGGACACTCGGTAGGTGCCACTCTGACCTCTCGAGGCGCCCCAACCATCCGTTATCTCCCGGGGCCTAAACTGCTCAGCCTCGATCCGGTGTGCAAGGGGTTCCTACGACCCGGTAAGTGCGATTATTCTCACCGTAGGACAGAGTCTGTGTGTTGTGCCTGCTGCGGGGCTCCGACTTCCCCAATCAGCGCCCTCGCCACTTACAATCTCCGATCTCCGGTGTTCCACAAGGCCGCCAATGCAGCCCAATTGCCTAGCTCCGGTTGTGCTCCGTTAGGATGGTAGGTAGTAAAGCGGGATCAGAGTACCGGTTCTTGCAGTAATACCGATGTTCGATTAGCACTTCAGCCGCCGGAGCGGAGCCCCGACCCTCCGGCGTCTGTCACAAGTGCTTGCGATCGTTGAGTACTTGATAGTCCTTAATCTCTGTCAGCGTTCTTTGTTTAAAAGCAAGAAAAACTGTCTATTTGCTGGAGTATAGGTTACTATCACAGTGAGATAAAAAGTTAATAACTTAATTTAGGTATTTTTAAGGTTTTCAGTAAATTAGAACAGAGCTCTCCTAAGATGCGTCTATCCTGCTTGGCAGTTAGCTCCGCCCCCCCGCCAAACGTCTTTTAAAGCAAGTTTCTGACAAAATTTACGGAGTATCTTTGATTCCCGCGTCTTTTTGTCCAATGCTCTACTATTAAATCTATCTAACAAATTTGAAAATGTCATATTGTAGTCACCAGCTACTATAATGTTTTTTCCTACAAACTGAAACAGTTTGAGGCCCAGTGATTCCCAGAAATCTCTATCAGTTTTGTTGGGACCATAAATATTGCAAAAAACATATGTTTTTCTGTTAATTGTGATTTCTAAAATTTGGTACCTTCCCTCCGGATCATTATATATTGATACAATCTGATGTTCTAATTGTTTGTTGATCAATATAGCTAGGCCTCTTTTCCTTTGGTTATAGGAAGTAGAGAGAACCTTCCCTACCCATTTAATCTGTAATTTGGCCGCTTCAGACGGGATAAGTGGGTTTCTTGGATAAAAGCTAGGTCGGGTTTATGGGAGCCCAGAAGTTTAATCATCAGTTTTCGCTTGATAGGTGAGGATATACCTCCTATGTTCCAGGACAACAGTTTAAGTTTATTCATCTCCATTTATCAGGCCATATATTAGTTTGCAGCGTACGGAGGGGGGAGGAAGGACGAAAAAAAGGGAGGGGAGAGAAAAAAAAAAAGGGAAGGAGGGAAGAAAAAAAGAAAAAGAGGGGGGAGAAGGGAGAATACAAAGTAAAAAGCTGGAAAGAAAAACCAGCTAAGCCTGTACCATTATTCAAAGTCCCAACAAACCAAGTGCTAAGTCTAGCCTGTCTCGGCTTAATATTCAAACCTCTGGAGAAGGTACCATATTTCCCTAGTGATTGGGGGGGGGGGGAATTTCCTCATCACTATTGCGTTTAATTCTCAACCCCTTTTTTATACGCATCCCTGGGCTGTTAGGAGTGGGGGGAACTGAGGGGTAACAAGCATCAAAATACCTTACATCTAGAAATAAAAACAAATTCAACATAAAAACTAACATCAATACAGTATCTACATATTTCCCTTTAGAATACCTACTAATCTCACTATATCCCAATCTTGTGACAATAAGCCTTAATTTCGTCCACCTTTGAGAATGTGAGCATGGCGCCATCCCTCTCCAGCACCACTTTCGCAGGGTACAACATTCTAGCCTTCAAGTTGGCATTGATGAGTCTGGAGCAGTATGGCGCCATTTCCCTTCGCTTTGTCTGAGTTTCTATCGAAAAATCTTGAAACAGCAGTATCCTTGTCTGGCCTACCTTAATTCCGTTATTCTTACGGTATAGCCTTAGAAGATGGAACTTATCTTGGAAGTTTAAGTATTGTATTATTACTGGTCTAGGCTTGTGCATAGCTGTAGCTTTGTCTTGTACTGGTCCTAGTCTATGAGCTCTTTCCACTGGGATCACCAAGTTTTCTATCTGGCTACCAACCATTTGCGGGAGTATAGTGGAGGCAAATTTTAGGAGGTCGGAGTATTCTGCCGTTTCGGGAAGCCCAACAACCCTAAGGTTGTTGCGCCATGACCTGTCCTCTAAGTCCTCTAGCTTAGCTTGTAGTGTGTGTAAAGTCTTGCTTTGTGTTTCATTTACCTGTTCCTGAGTAGATAATTTATCTTCTAGGTCGGAAACTCTTGTTTCCAATTCCATAAGTCTGGGGGAAAACTGCTTAACTTCTACCGACAGGTTGCTTATTTCTTGCTTCAAAGCATCAAACTGGGGCATCAGCAGTTCAGATATTTGATGTAATAATGCTGTGGTGTCAATACTGCTCGTACCTGATTCGCTGCAGGTTTCAGGCTCACTGGGCTTAGTCCTCTTGTCCTTCTGTCTGGGTGGCATCGCGGGTGAACTTGGTTTAGAGTGGGACATATATTTGTCCATGAGTAAGAAATCAGAAAAAGTCGTTCCCAATAATTGTGATAGAGAAGGTGGGGAATTGAGTCCAAATTATCATGCTTCTGTGATATTGTGAGAAAACGGAAGAGTGATTGTGTCATAAATATAGTGAAAGAGAAAAATAGAGAAGTGTAAAGTCTCAAAAAAGAGGGGGAAAGCAACACAAAAGACCCCCACAAATCAATTTAAGTGAACGTGAGTGAATTTTTAATGCGGCGCCATCCAGAAATATAGGACCAGATAGAACAGTGAATCTAAATCCTCCAGCAAATTTCTCTAAACCTTTTAACTAAGTCAAAAATTCTAAAAATAGAGCCACAGCGAACTGCTTTTAGGATAGTTATTTACCGCTACTAGTTCTAACACTTACCGGATATTATTTCACTGTTTCACAACTAATCTAGCACCCAAGGACTAATAGAAACACAGAGAGAGAAACCCTGTTGACATTATTCAGATTCAATAAATTGTCAAGTAGGGATCCCCTGCGGGTACTCCTATTTAAGTATCTAAACACCCTGACCAGGGTAATTTACTCAGGTCCCGGGTATTTAATCAAAATAACCTCAGTTTATACCCTTTACTAGAGATAATACTCAGCCAGCATAACAAGTAAATCTTTGGGCCAGAACAGAAATTGCCCTCAAGGTTCAGATTGTATATTCTTATCCCAGGTAATTATACTCTGGGGATTACCAGGTGTGAAAATTAACCATCTGAAAAGCCTACAAAAGGTTATATTATGTTCATTCCAATAAATACAGTAACATTATAAACTGGGATTCAATTTACAACAGTTTTGATTTACAACCATTCCTCATGGAACCTAATCCAGGTGTAAACTGACGGCTACCTGTATTTTCTTTTACCATATTCATAGGTGACTAAGCAATCACCTATAGTAGGAACACTTCTTGACACATATAAGCAACCTTTTGTAATAATAAGATCCGCATTTGAATCAGTTAGTAAAATGCTCATATTGCTTTTAATGATGTTAACCACTTTACTGTATTGGTTATTATAGTTCATAATTCATTTTATTTTGTCACTCTTTGAATTTTTTTACCACTCTCTTTTCTGTTTCTGTCATATTTCAACAACTTGTTCCTGTTCACCAATCTAACTTTATCTCTAGTTTTAAGCAGGTATTACCTGTTATAACCCCTTTTGGTCAATCTCTCAATTAATTCTAGTGAATGTTTATCAAATTCTACTATTGAAGTGCAATTTCTCTAAATTCATATTAGTTGCCCTCAGGGGATTGATCTTTTTAAATCATTAGGATGACAGGAGTCATACCTCAGTATAGTATTTCCAGTTATTTACTTTCTATACAAATCCATTTCAATCCTATATTTTTCTATATTGCCCTTATGCAGAACATCCAAATATTTGATATCAGAGACCGGATATTTTCAAAGTAAATTTAAGATTACTGTTATCATTTATGGATTAAACAAACTGGTTTGCTTCTAATTTCTAACGTTCCCAGATAAACAACAGATCATCTATAAATTGGACATATTAGGTCCCGACATACTGGCAAGAAACTTGCCTTGCAGTCCATCAGTCTAATGGTTAATTGGACTAAGAATTTTTTAAAAAGCCAATAGACATGCAAGGGCACCCCTGTATAAGGAGGAACCTTGCATTCAAGCTTCAGTGTACGGCCATGGCCTCATGAAAAGGACCTCTGCAAGAAGATAAGAAGAAAAGAAGGATCAGATAGAAGATGGAAAAGAAGGAAGAAGATGGAAGTGTGAAGATGTAAGACAGAAGATGGATAAAGAGCACCACTGCCAAGAAGTAAGAAGAAGAGCAGCACTGGTTGCTGAGTGAAAACTTTGGGGTTTAGCATTAGTATTTTTTGGGATGGGCTTTTTATTTTTAAGCTTAGTTTTTTTTCCCTTTTACATTTCTTTAGTTTAGGTTTTTTTAGAATAGGGCTTGGTTTTCCCCTAAAATACCTAAAATCACTTTTGGGCAATGCCCTACAAATACTATTTTCAGGGCAACTTTTTTTTTAGATTAGATTTTTTTAGGATAGGGTTTTTTTTTAGAATAGGGCTTTGATTTTTTTCCCTAAAAGAGCTAAGATCACTTTAGGGCAATTCCCTACCAAATGCTCTTTTCAGGGCAACCGTTTTTTTTTTTTTTAAGATAAGGGTTTTTTTAGAATAATTTTTTCTTTTTTTGGGCAGCAAAAGCGCTGTAATTTCCTTAGGGCACTGTCTTTATTTTGTTTTTGTTTTTTTAGGTTAGGCTTTATTTGGGGGGTTACTTTTATTGTAGAATGGGGTTGTAGTTTTTAGGTGAAAAAGATCTATATAACTTTTAGATAATTCCATACAAAAAGCCCTTGTTATTGTAACTATTGTTATAGTAACTTTTAGTGTTAGTTTAGGGGTTTTTATTTTGTCATGTTTTTTTCTTCTAAACTGCGCCTTAGTTTTATTATAGGCATAACTGTGCATAACTGTGGGTTTTTATTGATGCTACTTTTAGTACATTTAGTATTTTTTATTTTTTGCTACTTATGGGGTGTTAGCTTAGAGGATGGGTCAGGTTTTAGGTATTTAAGTAGTGTAGTGGTAGTTTGCATTTGGGGGTTGTGATGTATAGGAGTTAATAGTTTAGGGGGTGTTTGCAGTGGTGGTATAGGGGTAATAGCTTAGAAAGTGTATTGTGGTGGACTATTGGTGATATAGGGGTTAATAGGTTAGGACTTTTTTGAGGTGTGCTATTGGCAGTTTAGGGGTTTATAGGTTAGGAAGTTTATTTTGGTGAGCTATTAAAGGATTAGGGGTAAATTGGTTAGTAAGTTTATTGTGTTGGGCTATTGGCGGTTTAGGGGTTAAATAGTGTAGGGCTAGTTTGCGGTGGTGAGTTATGTTGGCTTAGGAGTACATAGGTATATTTAATAGGGTGTGTGCTATATATTTAAAAGGGATCCTATACTTTTCATTGCCAATGTTGGTGCTGATACTACTTGGAATGTTTTGTCAGCATTGCCACCCATTGCGATGTATAGTAAAACGTTCCTCTGCAATGCTGCCTTTAAAAAGTAATGTTGTCAGTTTTTAATATTTTGCCAGCATTCTCGACATCGCATCAGGTCCCATTTTTATATATTGACTTTTGATCATTGGGGCATGGTTTGATATGTCTACCATAAAGGTTTTCTTCTCTGTAGATTCAGGACACCTCATGCCAACCCAATAATAGGTTGGCAGAAAACACAACATAAATGCATTAAAATAAAGTATTACACTCAAATATACACTTTCTGATAAAATATTTTACATAAATATTAATAAAAAATGTTTTATAAGGGTTAAACGGGATATGGTGTTTGACAAGGTATTTGACTGTAAAAGGATATAATATATACATATTTGTCTAAATACGTGTGTATGTATATATATATATATATATATATATATATATATATATATATATATATATATATATGCATTACAGATGTGCAGGGGAGAAAATTTAGTTTCAGACAAAAATTTGTTTCCCTGAGTATGCCTGCACTATTCAGTTTTCGTTTTAATTTAAGACAAAACTAAAATCAAATTTTTTATTTTTTTTTAAATGAATTTTTATTCGGTTTTAGAATAAGAGGTAACATTTGGGGACACGCAGGACCCCTGATCCAACATACACAAACAAAAGGATCGGACACGCAGGTCCGGTTGCAATAGCTGTTCAAACATTGATATATCATAGATAAATTGCAGGGATATGTAGTGAAAATAATTCACCAAGGTGGAACCCTAGTGTGGGCTCTAGAAATAAGGGAGGGGGGGAGGGGTGATACTTATAGATTAGATTTAATTCCAGAGACAAGTAATATGCACATTGTGTCTAGTAAATACTTTACCCAGCACTTATTATGCCTAACACCCACTACACCTGGCCCTCATTACACCTAGCACATGCCGTACCCAGCACACATTCGCTGTACTTCACTCATTGTATTTAGCATAAACCATACCCAGTGCACACAGTTCTCAGCACACAATATACCTAGCACACACTGTACTTAACCCACATTGTACCCAGCATACCTTGTACCTAGCACACATCATACCTAGCACACATTGTACCCAACACGCATAGTACCTAGAACAAGCTGTACCTAGCTCACACTATGCTCAGCACACACAGTACCTGGTACCCACCTTGCCTTGCACACGCAGTACCTAGCACACAGTGAACCTAGCACTCATTGTAGCCAACACTCATTGCATCTAACGCGTGCTGCACCTAGCACACATTGTACCTAGCACGCACTGTACCCAGCACACACTGTACCTAGCACACATTGTACCTAGCACACATTGTACCCAGCACACTTTATACCCAGCCCACATTATACCCAGCTCACATTATACCCAGCTCACATTGTACCCAGCTCACACTGTACCCAGCTCACACTGTACCCAGCTCACATTGTACCCAGTTCACATTGTACCCAGCTCACACTGTACCCAGCACACACTGTACCCAGCACACACTTTACCCAGCACACACCGTACCCAGCACACACCGTACCCAACACACATGATACCTAGTACCCGCTGTACCTAGTTCACACTGTACCTAGCACACGCCGTACCCGGCACCTCCCTTGCCTGGCACATGCAGTACCTAGCACACATTGAACCTAGCAGACATTAAACCTAGTACACACTAAACCTAGCACACACTGTACCTAGCACACACTGTACCTAGCACACACTGTACCTAGCACACATTGTACCTAGCACACATTGTACCTAGCACATATTGTACCTAGTACCACTGTACTTCGCTCAAACTGTACCTAGCTCACACCGTACCTAGCACACGCCGTACCCGGCACCCCCCTTACCTGGCACATGCAGCACCTAGCACACAATGAACCTAGCACACATTGAACCTAACACACGTTGTACCTAGCACACATTGTACCTAGCACACATTGTACCTAGCACACATTGCACCTAGCACACATTGTACCTAGCACACATTGTACCTAGCACACATCACACCTAGCACACATCGTACCTAGCATACATCGCACCTAGCACACATCGTACCTAGCACACATTGTACCTAGCACACACTGTACCTAGCACACACTGTACCTAGCACACACTGTACCTAGCACACATTGTACCTAGCCCGCAATTCCTATTACCCGTTGTACCTAGCTCACACTGTACCTAGCTCACACTGTACCTAGCACACGCCGTGCCCAGCACCCCCCTTGCCTGGCACATGCAGTACCTAGCACACATTGAACCTAGCTCACATTGTACCTAGCATACATTATACCTAGCACACACTATACCTAGCACACACTGTACCTAGTACACACTGTACCTAGCACACATTGTACCTAGCACACAGAGTATCTAGCACACATAGTACCTAGCTCACAGAGTACCTAACACACATTAAACCTAGCACGCAGAGTACCTAGCACACAGAGTTCCTTGCATACAGAGTACGTAACACACAGAGTATCTGGCACACAGAGTATCTAGCAAACACTGTACCTAGCTCACATTGTACCTAGCACACACTGTACCTAGCACACACCGTACCCGGCACCACACTTGCCTAGCACACGCAGTACTTAGCACGCATTGAACCTAGCACACTTTGTACCTAACACTCACAGTACCCAAAACACACTACACACATAGTGCCCAGCACACACTATACCTAGCACACATTGTACCTAGCACACATTATACCTAATACACACAATACCCAGCACACACTGCACACGTAGTGCCCAGCACATACGGCACCCCACATATACGGCACCCAGTACACACTATACCCAGCACACATTATACCTAGCACATACTGTACCTAGCACACATTGTACCCAGCACCCACTGTATCTAGCTCACACCGTACCTAGCACACGCCGTACCCGGCACCCGCCTTGCCTAGCACACGCAGTACCTAGCACACAGTGAACCTGACACACATGCTACCCCGTGCACACGATGCCCAGCACACCCAGCACCCAGAACACCCAATTTCCAGCACATACTGTACCTGGGTCTTAAAGTGCAAGCTGCATTAATACTTTTGGATGTAAAGTGAAAGCTTAAATAAATAAAAAATGGTCATATTGGACGTAGTGCACTAGAGGGGCATAGTTAATTTAATGAGTTATAGCTGACAAGTTGAAGTATATAGACCAGTGCTTTTCTCGGAGAATCAGCAATAGGTATCGCTCCGCTAGGTTTAGGAAGGGTATGGGAAGGGCAAATATTTGTACAGTGGGCTAAAATATGTAGTTATATAGGAGGAACATCCTAGATGTAGTTACCATTAAAGAGAATGTGTAACACACATTGTACAGCACGTGTAGTACCTAGCACACACCACACCTAGCACACACCGCACCTGGCACTCACCGCACCTGGCACTCACCGCACCTGGCACTCACCGCACCTAGCACACACCGCACCTAGCACACACATCACCCAGCACAAACAATGCCTAGCATACGCAGTGTCAAACAGACAGTCCCCAGCTTAAGCAGTACTTAAAATGTTTGAAACCCTAAAGGTCTCTCATACCCCATACGTATAAATTAGCAGCATACAACAAGGCCATATGTATGCTATGTATAGACATAGTGCTAAATAGACTGAAAATTACAAAAGAAACAGGAATATTTAAACAACCCCTGAAGTGAACCTTCTAAATGGATAGCAAGCTGGTCACCTACTAACTGAGGGAACTAAGTCAGGATCCTATTTATGAGGCAATAAATTAGAAGGACCAGGATCAAAACTCAACATGCCCCAATAGTATGTTTATAATAAAGACTTCAGGCTATGCAATATGGACCTAATGAAAAACATAGGATGTAGTGATAGAGGGTGCAGATACTGAGTATGAGGCAATATAGGGAAATCATATTTAGTAAAATAGGCAAAAGAAAGTCTCTATACATCTTTAGGGTGAAATCTGAGGACGAGGGGTTGTGTGAAAATAATAGACTGAGGTTAGTCTCATACTAAACTTATTGAGGCTCAATATGAACTCACAGGTCCATAAATTCCAGATATTAACTGTATTAAACCCTCAAACTATAAAACTAGCAGAGTAAAGGGTGTAATTAAGATAAGAAACACCTAGTCTGAGGGGGTTATATGAAACCCAATATATATTTTTGCTAACTTGTGACTCAGTCTATCTGAAGTTCTATGCAGTAAGTAGCTAGTAATGCTATACTAATGTATATGCATAAACAGAGATCACAGTGTATACAGAAATAAATGAGGTACATAGGAATTAATAAGCGAATAAAACTTAAAGGTAAGCACACATTTTTGGGCGTTTAAGCATAGTCTTCTGTGTGATACCTGTAAAGGAAACAACAGACAAATATGTCCCAGTGAGCATGGAAATTGAAGGACTCCCTTGGAATAGGGAGACAGTGTCTGGTCTTAGTATCCCCTGAAAACGGCTCATCTGTGGCTTCATTGTTGCACAGATTGCTCTGGGCTATAGGAGTCATGTCCTCCGGTACTGCTGGCCTCACCGGACTCTGAGTTTGAAGAGGGCTACAAGTCTAATGAAACAGCAGGGACGACGTGACTCTACTCAAATCAGGTATGCAGACATGGGGTAATAGGACATTTACAGTTAGCAACCAGCAGCTAGATAAACAAGCAGAGATTCTTTGGAGACAAAGGTAAACGGAAATAAAGGTATTAGGGGGTGTAAAGGTATCCTGGTGGGAACATACAATTACCCCAATTACCCCAAGCCACATACAGATGTCGAGTCGCTTCCTCTTTCTAGAGACTCCATGAGCATCTCTGATGGCAATCTCCCCTGTCCCCAGGGGCCGACAGATGGCTGCAGTTTGCGCCAGAAAGGCTGTTGGTAAGTACCTGCCACTCCCCTGATCTCCGACTCGTGCCGGTATGCAGCAGGTCACGGTGTCCCTGTGTCAGATTCTCCTCCGCCTCTGGGGTTTCAAAGCATTCCTCCGGGAGTTTCGGGTGGTGGTGATCTGTGCAACTCAGACGTGGCAATGACCAGACACAATCCCGTGGGCCTCCAATGCCGCATATCCTTGAAAGGGCAGCAAGATGGCCTCCTTTCATGCCAAAACAGGCCCACGGGTGTTTCAGTGATCTCTCACTGGTTTACAGCCTCAAAGTCTCCACCGATCTCACCGCACTACACTGGAATGAAGCCCTTGTCTGATATGTCTTCTAGGGCACAATAAGACTCAGGTGTTAAGTTGTCCCAGGGACACGGCTTCTGTAATCCCTCCACTAGGTTTCTCCACTTCTTCCTCTCACAAGTGGATAAGGTCACTTTCTTTTAACCTCCTCAGCCCTAAACCGCTCCGGAGCAGATCCCCGACCATCCAGAGCGTAGTAAGCAATATCCCTGCTTGGTAGGTGGTAAAGTTGTGCTGAGTGGTTTAGATGGGCAGTTAGCTTCCACAATTATCTCTGAATCTTCTTTATGAGAGCAGTTTTAGGGTATAGGCTGTACAGGATTCCCATCAGGCTGTGTTCCCCAAAAATCGGAATAGGGTTTCCCTAGATGTAAGTAAGATTTAGCAGTTTTTAAACTATTTTTCTCAGGAGCTCTGTGTCTGCACGTCTGTTCAGTTCAACGGTTAGCTCCGCCCCCCCCCCTTAAATCGAATTTTAGTTAAACATTTACATTTGTTTTAATTAAAACGTATGTAAATGTTTCAAAGCTACAGGTGAAAAATTTTGCGGTATGAGGGGTGTGAGGGGTGCAGTACTAACTTGAACGTTATTGTCACCGCTCACTTCCCTACAGCGCTGGTATTACAGGTTTTCATAAACCCGGCGTTATCAGGCAAGAAGTGAGCATAGAGCAAAATTGTGCTCCATACCGCACTCCAATACCAGATTTTATGTGCTCATGCACGATTTCCCCACAGAAATCAATGGGGAGAGCCGGCTGAAAAAAAGCCTAACACCTGCAATAAAGCAGCGTAAAACTCAGTAATGCAGCTCCATTGATTCCTATGGGGAAACAAAATTTATGTTTACACCTAACACCCTAACATAAACCCCAAGTCTAAACACCCCTAATCTTATGCTTATTAACCCCTAATCTGCCGCCCCCCGACATCGCCGACACCTACATTATACTTATTAACCCATAATCTGCCACTCCATACATCGGCGCCACTATAATAAACATATTAACCCTTAAACCGCCGCACTCCCGCCTCGCAAACACTAGTTAAATATTATTAACCCCTAATCTGCCGCCCCTAACATCGCTGCCACCTACCTGCATTTATTAACCCCTAATCTGCCGCCCCCAACGTCGCCGCCACTATACTAAATTTAATAACCCCTAAACCTAAATCTAACCCTAACACCCCCTAACTTTAATATAATAAAAATCTAAATAAAAATTGCTATCATTACCTAAATAATTCCTATTTAAAACTAAATACTTACCTGTAAAATAAACCCTAAGCTTAGCTACAATATAACTAATAGTTACATTGTAGCTAGCTTAGGTTTTTTTTTTATTTTACAGGCAAGTTTGTATTTATTTTAACTAGGTAGAATAGTTATTAAATAGCTATTAACTATTTACTAACTACCTAGCTAAAATAAATACAAATTTACCTGTAAAATAAAACCTAACCTGAGTTACACTAACACCTAACCTTACACTACAATTAAATAAATTACCTAAATTAAAAATAATTACCTAAATTACAAAACAAAAACCCACTAAATTACACAAAATAATAAAAGAAATTATCAGATATTTAAACTAATTACACCTAATCTAATAGCCCTATCAAAATAAAAAGCCCCCCCCCAAAAAATAAAAAAAAAGAGAAGACTTCTCCCGGCTTCGTTGAGGACTTCTTGCCGCTTCGCTGAGGACTTCTCTCGGCTTCGTTGAGGTTGGATGTCCGGTCTTCACAACTATAAGTGGATCTTCGGGGGGTTAGTGTTAGGTTTTTTTAAGGGTTTATTGGGGGGTTGGTTGTGTGGGTGGTGGGTTTTACTGTTGAGGGGTGTTTGTATTTTTTTTACAGGTAAAAGAGCTGATTTCTTTGGGGCAATGCCCCACAAAAGGCCCTTTTAAGGGCTATTGGTAGTTTATTGTAGGCTAGGGTTTTTTATTTTATTTTGGGTTTTTTTTTATTTTGATAGGGCTATTGGATTAGGTGTAATTAGTTTAAATATCTGATCATTTCTTTTTTTATTTTGTGTAATTTAGTGTTTTGTTTTTTTGTAATTTAGGTAATTGTATTTAATTTAGGTAATTTATTTAATTGTAGTGTAAGGTTAGGTGTTATTGTAACTCAGGTTAGGTTTTATTTTACAGGTAAATTTGTATTTATTTTAGCTAGGTAGTTAGTAAATAGTTAATAACTATTTAATAACTATTCTACCTAGTTAAAATAAATACAAACTTGCCTGTGAAATAAAAATAAAACCTAAGCTTGATGCAATGTTACTATTAGTTATATTGTAGCTAGCTTAAGGTTTATTTTATAGGTAAGTATTTAGTTTTAAAAAGGAATTATTTAGTTAATAATAGTAGGTTTTATTTAGATTTATTTTAATTACATTAAAGTTAGTGGGTGTTAGGGTTATGGTTAGACTTAGGGTTAGGGTTAGGTTTAGGGGTTAATAAATTTAGTATAGTGGCGGCGGCGTTGGGGGCGGCAGATTAGGGGTTAATAAATGTAGGTAGGTGAGGGCGATGTTAGGGGTTGCAGATTAGGGGTTAATAATATTTAACTAGTGTTTGTGAGGTGGGAGTGCAGCGTTTTAGGGGTTAATATGTTTATTATAGTGGTGGCGATGTCTGGAGCGGCAGATTAGGGGTTAATACATTTATTTTAGTGTTTGCAATGCGGGAGGGCCTCGGTTTAGGGGTTAATAGGTAGTTTATGGGTGTTAGTGTACTTTTTAACACTTTAGTTATGAGTTTTATGCTACAGCTTTGTAGCGTAAAACTCATAACTACTGACTTTAGATTGCGTTACGAATCTTGCGGGATAGGTTGTACCGCTCACTTTTTGGCCTCCCAGAAAAAAGCTTGAAATACCGGCGCTATGGAAGTCCCATTGAAAAAAGACTTTACGCAAATTGCATAAATTAATTTGCGGTACGGCTAAAAAAGTGTGCAGTGCCCTTAAACCTGCAAGGCTCGTAATACCAGCGGGAGTGAAAAAGCAGCGTTATGAGCCTTAACGCTGCTTTTTTACTCATACCACAAAACTCGTAATCTAGACGTTAATACGCTCTGAAGAGCATGGAAAGAACATTAAGATAAGTATTAAGTACTTAAAAAAATTCAGCAAATAAATACTAATGATTTCCATCAGTATTTTTTAATTTTCTTTATTTTTGTTTGCACATTCTTTCGGATTTTCATGATGAATGCGCATTTGTCTGCACATCTCTAAAGTGTGTGTGTGTACAGTATATATATATATATATATATATATATATATATATATATACATTTACATACATGTGTATTGATGTGCTAATATGTGTAAATATGTATATACATATATACACATATAAAGACATGTATATATACTTAGGAGCCCTTTCCATTAAATTACCTTTAAACATGAAAAATCATTTTTATATATTTTTTTTTTTATATTGTGATGTGTTTTACTGTGTTTTTAATAGAAATATTTAACGTTCCAATGTTCTTCACTTAGGAGAAAATGTTATTTTTATTTTTAAATATATATATCTATATGTATTTATGCCTTTATATATTCTCTAGCTACATAGGTATAGCTATATATACAGATATATATACAGTTAGCTCTCAATTTACGCCTGAAGGAATGGTTGTAAAAAGAAATTGGTGTAAATTAAAACCCAGTATATAATGTAAGTCAATTGGATGTGAGGGAGTTGGGTTCCAGGCCCCTCTCAAAATTGACTTAAGTAACGTAATACATTATATTTAAAACTTCTTTAAAATGAATACTATGAATGCTAAACAGTATTACAAACAGTATTAAATAACAACAAAATACAGCATGTATCATCAAACTAAGCTTAATTTAAAACATTTGAACGCATGAACCTTGTTTT
Organism: Bombina bombina; assembly: GCF_027579735.1. Taxonomy (NCBI): domain Eukaryota; kingdom Metazoa; phylum Chordata; class Amphibia; order Anura; family Bombinatoridae; genus Bombina; species Bombina bombina. Next base: position 776,411,743 of record NC_069501.1, on the reverse strand, counting down.
TCATTGCTGCAAAATGACATTTCCCCATTTTTTTTATTTATTAATTTTGTTATTAAATATGGACACAAATAAAACCCCATACATTGTATTGCCTTTAGTTTCAATATAACAGTCCAGCATGACAAAATATTTTATCATGCTGTAGCCCTTTTTTTGCAATTTCAGGGTACATTGTCACTTTAAAAAATAACTGATTAAAAGAAACAAAAAGAAGGCTCTAGAATTAATAAATAATAAAGGGACATCTAACCTTATAAGGAACTGCAATATTCTGGTTTATTGTTTGGCAGGATCTCACTTCATCATCTATGAAATTTGTGAATGCGCAAATTTGTGAACCAGCATAGTTAAAAGTGAAAGTATGGGGGTGAGAATCTGTCAATCAAACAATAAACTAACCAGCCACACCCCCTCTAGCCATGGGGGCATTCTGGAGTCTGTAATTCTTTGTCAGGGGACATCAGAAGGATTCAGCTGCACTTGGCTAAATTTAAGTGTGGCTGCTAAAGGAAGTGGTGAGGAGCACTTAAGTTATCAAAACAAGGTGAATTTAAAGGTGGTGGTTGATCCCAGGAGGCTGGATTTGTCAGGGCCTTAGAAAACTCTCCAATATATTTAGTATTTTTTTCCAGTAGTCACATGACTCGCAGACACCGGAGGTATTCTGAAAAGACACAAATTGAAGCATCCTAAACCAAGGACTATCTCTTTATATCTGTATATATATATATATATATATATATATATATATATATATATATATATATATATATATATATATATATATATATATTTGCAAACAGTGCCCTCCACTAATATTGGCACCTATGGATATCAGACAATTGCAAACACAACACAGATTTATAGGTAAAAAAAAAACAACAAAAAAACTTTGTTAAATATACAGTATGTGTGGCACAATTATTAGCAACCTTATGAATTAATATGAGAAAAATATATTTGAAGTATATTCCCATTGATATTTTAAATTTGTTAGTACACCTGGGTGACTAGGAACAGGAAATTGTTCAATCATGACTTCCTGTTTCAGAGGGGTATAAATATGAGATAACACATATGCCAAATTCCCTTAGTCATTCATCACAATGGTAAGACCAACAAATATAGTTGTGATGTGTGGCAAAAGGTTGTTGGGCTTCACAAAATAGGAAATGGCCATTGCCACCATCAGGCAATAATTAAGAAGTTCCAGTCAACTGGAAATGTTTTGAATCAACCTGGAAGAGGACACGTGTCAATATTCTCTCAACGCACTGTGAAGAGGATGGTTCAAGTGGCCAAAATATCTCCAAGGATCACAGCTGGAGAATTTCAGAAGTTAGTTGTGTCTTGGGGTCAGAAAGTCTCCAAAACTACAATCCAACATCACTTACATCCCCACAAGTTGTTTGGAAGGGTTTCAAGAAAAAAGCCTATTCTCTCATCCAAAAACAAACTCAAGTGTCTTTGGTTTGTTAAACACTACTGGAGTTTCAAATGGTATCGAGTTCTATGGTCAGATGAAACCAAATAAGAGCTTTTTGGCAATAAACACCAGAGGTGGGTTTGGTGCAAACAGAGAGGTAGCTATATGGAAAAGTATCTCATGTCCATGGTTAAATGTGGTGGTGGCTCTTTAATGTTTTGGGGATGTTTTTTTCTGCCAGAGTACCTTGACAGTTTGTTAGGGTACATGGCATGATGGCATATTAAATAAACATCTGACTGCCTCTGCCAGAAAGCTTAAAATGGGCCATGGTTGTATCTTCCAGCAGGGCAATGATACATAACATACATCAAAATCAACACAAAAATGGTTTTCTTGACCACAAAATCAAGGTCCTGCCATGGCCATCCCAGTCCCCTGACTTGAACCCCATAGAAAATCTGTGAGGGGAACTTAAAGGTGAGTCCGCCAGTGTCAACCTTGAAATTAGATGGATTTGGAAAGATTCTGTATGGATGAATGGTTTCAGATCCCTTGCCATGTATTCTCCATCCCCATCAGGCATTATATGAGAAGACTCAGAGCTTTTATCTTGGCTAAGGGAAGTAGCACAAAGTATTGACTAAATGGGTAACAATAATTGTTCCACGCATATATTTAACAAAGTTTTACGTTTTATATCCATGAGAGCAGAGTATTTTTGCGTATTTATTTAACAAAAGATCAAAAGATTAAACAACCTTCTTTGCTCATATTTACCAAGGGTGCCAAAATTAGTAGAGGGCACTGTATATATTTATACCTGTATATATTCTATAGATATATCGGTATATATATTTTAAAAAAAATAATTTATTTATATATATATATATGTTGCACAAGAATTAATTTGGCAAAGAAAATAGCCGAGCGGCACAAAGGGTCACCTTCTTCCCCATTTGGAGGTTCACAAAACCTCCAAATGCACATCTCTAGTGTCGGGTCAGGGTGCGAGCGATAAGTGTAAGTTTTTTTGTGTTTTTTTAACAGTGCTTTCTATTGAAGTCTATGAGGAGAACTTAACACGATTGTGATATCTAAATTCATGAATTTAGCATGCATTGGGTTTTGCTCACGCTCAAACTTTTTACTTATCTTTAACTGTGCGCAAAACTTAAAAAATAGCACATCACTTGTAATCTGATCCATTCTCTTTACATTACTGTCTATATTACAAGTGAAATTAAAAATATTAGCTCTTTTGTACACTAACGGCTAGATTTGGAGTTCGGCGGTAAAAGGGCTGTTAACGCTCCGCGGGTTTTTTTCTGGCCGCACCATAAATTTAACTCTGGTATCGAGAGTTCAAACAAATGCTGCGTTAGGCTCCAAAAAAGGAGCGTAGAGCATTTTTACCGCAAATGCAACTCTCGATACCAGAGTTGCTTACGGACGCGGCCGGCATCAAAAACGTGCTCGTGCACGATTCTCCCATAGGAAACAATGGGGCTGTTTGAGCTGAAAAAAAACCTAACACCTGCAAAAAAGCAGCGTTCAGCTCCTAACGCAGCCCCATTGTTTCCTATGGGGAAACACTTCCTACGTCTGCACCTAACACCCTAACATGTACCCCGAGTCTAAACACCCCTAACCTTACACTTATTAACTCCTAATCTGCCGCCCCCGCTATCGCTGACCCCTGCATTACACTTTTAACCCCTAATCTGCCGCTCCGTAAACCGCCGCCACCTACGTTATCCCTATGTACCCCTAATCTGCTGCCCTAACATCGCCGACCCCTATGTTATATTTATTAACCCCTAATCTGCCCCCCACAACGTCGCCGACACCTGCCTACACTTATTAACCCCTAATCTGCCGAGCGGACCTGAGCGCTACTATAATAAAGTTATTAACCCCTAATCCGCCTCACTAACCCTATCATAAATAGTATTAACCCCTAATCTGCCCTCCCTAACATCGCCGACACCTACCTTCAATTATTAACCCCTAATCTGCCGACCGGAGCTCACCGCTATTCTAATAAATGTATTAACCCCTAAAGCTAAGTCTAACCCTAACACTAACACCCCCCTAAGTTAAATATAATTTTTATCTAACGAAATAAATTAACTCTTATTAAATAAATAATTCCTATTTAAAGCTAAATACTTACCTGTAAAATAAATCCTAATATAGCTACAATATAATTTATAATTATATTATAGCTATTTTAGGATTAATATTTATTTTACAGGCAACTTTGTAATTATTTTAACCAGGTACAATAGCTATTAAATAGTTAAGAACTATTTAATAGTTACCTAGTTAAAATAATAACAAATTTACCTGTAAAATAAATCCTAACCTAAGATATAATTAAACCTAACACTACCCTATCAATAAAATAATTAAATAAACTACCTACAATTACCTACAATTAACCTAACACTACACTATCAATAAATTAATTAAACACAATTGCTACAAATAAATACAATTAAATAAACTATCTAAAGTACAAAAAATAAAAAAGAACTAAGTTACAGAAAATAATAAAATATTTACAAAGATAAGAAAAATATTACAACAATTTTAAACTAATTACACCTACTCTAAGCCCCCTAATAAAATAACAAAGCCCCCCAAAATAAAAAATTCCCTACCCTATTCTAAAATACAAATATTACAAGCTCTTTTACCTTACCAGCCCTGAACAGGGCCCTTTGCGGGGCATGCCCCAAGAATTTCAGCTCTTTTGCCTGTAAAAAAAAACATACAATACCCCCCCCAACATTACAACCCACCACCCACATACCCCTAATCTAACCCAAACCCCCCTTAAATAAACCTAACACTACCCCCCTGATGATCTTCCTACCTTGTCTTCACCATGCCAGGTTCACCGATCCGTCCTGGCTCCAAGATCTTCATCCAACCCAAGCGGGGGCTAGACATCCACTGAAGAAGTCCAGAAGAGGGTCCAAAGTCTTCCTCCTATCCGGCAAGAAGAGGACATCCGGACCGGCAAACATCTTCTCCAAGCGGCATCTTCTATCTTCTTCCATCCGATGACGACCGGCTCCATCTTGAAGACCTCCAGCGCGGATCCATCCTCTTCTTCCGACGACTAGACGACGAATGACGGTTCCTTTAAGGGACGTCATCCAAGATGGCGTCCCTCGAATTCCGATTGGCTGATAGGATTCTATCAGCCAATCGGAATTAAGGTAGGAATTTTCTGATTGGCTGATGGAATCAGCCAATCAGAATCAAGTTCAATCCGATTGGCTGATCCAATCAGCCAATCAGATTGAGCTCGCATTCTATTGGCTGATCGGAACAGCCAATAGAATGCGAGCTCAATCTGATTGGCTGATTGGATCAGCCAATCGGATTGAACTATATTCTGATTGGCTGATTCCATCAGCCAATCAGAAAATTCCTACCTTAATTCCGATTGGCTGATAGAATCCTATCAGCCAATCGGAATTCGAGGGACGCCATCTTGGATGACGTCCCTTAAAGGAACCGTCATTCGTCGTCTAGTCGTCGGAAGAAGAGGATGGATCCGCGCTGGAGGTCTTCAAGATGGAGCCGGTCGTCATCGGATGGAAGAAGATAGAAGATGCCGCTTGGAGAAGATGTTTGCCGGTCCGGATGTCCTCTTCTTGCCGGATAGGAGGAAGACTTTGGACCCTCTTCTGGACTTCTTCAGTGGATGTCTAGCCCCCGCTTGGGTTGGATGAAGATCTTGGAGCCAGGACGGATCGGTGAACCTGGCATGGTGAAGACAAGGTAGGAAGATCATCAGGGGGGTAGTGTTAGGTTTATTTAAGGGGGGTTTGGGTTAGATTAGGGGTATGTGGGTGGTGGGTTGTAATGTTGGGGGGGGGTATTGTATGTTTTTTTTTACAGGCAAAAGAGCTGAAATTCTTGGGGCATGCCCCGCAAAGGGCCCTGTTCAGGGCTGGTAAGGTAAAAGAGCTTGTAATATTTGTATTTTAGAATAGGGTAGGGAATTTTTTATTTTGGGGGGCTTTGTTATTTTATTAGGGGGCTTAGAGTAGGTGTAATTAGTTTAAAATTGTTGTAATATTTTTCTTATCTTTGTAAATATTTTATTATTTTCTGTAACTTAGTTCTTTTTTATTTTTTGTACTTTAGATAGTTTATTTAATTTTATTTATTTGTAGCAATTGTGTTTAATTAATTTATTGATAGTGTAGTGTTAGGTTAATTGTAGGTAATTGTAGGTAGTTTATTTAATTATTTTATTGATAGGGTAGTGTTAGGTTTAATTATATCTTAGGTTAGGATTTATTTTACAGGTAAATTTGTTATTATTTTAACTAGGTAACTATTAAATAGTTCTTAACTATTTAATAGCTATTGTACCTGGTTAAAATAATTACAAAGTTGCCTGTAAAATAAATATTAATCCTAAAATAGCTATAATATAATTATAAATTATATTGTAGCTATATTAGGATTTATTTTACAGGTAAGTATTTAGCTTTAAATAGGAATTATTTATTTAATAAGAGTTAATTTATTTCGTTAGATAAAAATTATATTTAACTTAGGGGGGTGTTAGTGTTAGGGTTAGACTTAGCTTTAGGGGTTAATACATTTATTAGAATAGCGGTGAGCTCCGGTCGGCAGATTAGGGGTTAATAATTGAAGGTAGGTGTCGGCGATGTTAGGGAGGGCAGATTAGGGGTTAATACTATTTATGATAGGGTTAGTGAGGCGGATTAGGGGTTAATAACTTTATTATAGTAGCGCTCAGGTCCGCTCGGCAGATTAGGGGTTAATAAGTGTAGGTAGGTGTCGGCGACGTTGTGGGGGGCAGATTAGGGGTTAATAAATATAACATAGGGGTCGGCGATGTTAGGGGTAGCAGATTAGGGGTACATAGGGATAACGTAGGTGGCGGCGATTTGCGGTCGGAAGATTAGGGGTTAATTATTTTAAGTAGCTTGCGGCGACGTTGTGGGGGGCAAGTTAGGGGTTAATAGATATAATACAGGGGTCGGCGGTGTTAGGGGCAGCAGATTAGGGGTACATAAGTATAACGTAGGTGGCGGTCGGCAGATTAGGGGTTAAAATTTTTAATCGAGTGGCGGCGATGTGGGGGGACCTCGGTTTAGGGGTACATAGGTAGTTTATGGGTGTTAGTGTACTTTAGGGTACAGTAGTTAAGAGCTTTATAAACCGGCGTTAGCCAGAAAGCTCTTAACTCCTGCTATTTTCAGGCGGCTGGAATCTTGTCGTTAGAGCTCTAACGCTCACTGCAGAAACGACTCTAAATACCGGCGTTAGGAAGATCCCATTGAAAAGATAGGCTACGCAAATGGCGTAGGGGGATCTGCGGTATGGAAAAGTCGCGGCTGTAAAGTGAGCGTTAGACCCTTTAATCACTGACTCCAAATACCAGCGGGCGCCCAAAACCAGCGTTAGGAGCCTCTAACGCTGGTTTTGACGGCTACCGCCGAACTCCAAATCTAGCCGTAAGATTGCTAGAGTTAAATCAATAATGCTTTAATTTATTGCGTTCATATTACAAGTTAAAAGTCAGATTTTATCACTTAAGCAAAAGTATAGGGTGAAATGATATCTGTATGTTGTACAGCATAAGTAAGCTAAATCCATCATAAAAATAGACTTCTATGTGGTGCACTGAAAAACTCATGTCAGATACAGCACAAAGCATTAAGAGTCACTAAACCTCTGCTCAAGTAGAGGAGTTCATTGCTTACTTTTGGACAATAGTTTTGTATTGAAATATAAGTTAAAAAAAATGCACCCATACTTTCATATACATACAAACATATGTATACACACATACAGTACAGACATATACACACACACACACACACACATATATATACAGTATATATATATATATATATATATATATATATATATATATATATATATATATATATATATATATAGCAATCCCACGTAGGGCTCCGCACTCACTCTTGTTACCACAACTGCCCAGGGTGCATTTAATATGCACACAGTCCAATCCAAGAGAAAGCACTCACCGGGTCTTTATAAATCATAGATTCATTTATACCTGATTTGAGGTATGTGATCATTGACCATATTCCTCCTCTTACTAGAGAAGGAGATAGGGGCAATCTATTGTTACAGTGCGAGTCCAGGTGGATATTCAACTTGGGTACTTTGGTGTCCAGGGGGTTGAATACACACCTGGACTGGCATTGCTTTCTGTGATCTATACTACTGATAAATTGTAAGTCTTCATACAGTCTGCTATAGGAATAATGCACTACTAAATGCATATGACATATTATGTTGCACCCCATACAATATTATTAGTTGTATAGACCTGTAGTCATTTTATATATTTTCTGACAATATTCTTATTTATGTGTTCAATTGCTATACTTTGCTAACATTTTTTTTTCCCTTAGTAAAGGTAAATGTTGTTAGGCTAAGATATATGCCTTCAATTTTTCCATATAAATTATTGTGATAAATAAGACTACAATGTACATCTTGTTAATAGATCTAAACTGTTGCCACTTTCTCTATTCTAGATATGCCTCTTCTGGTTACCATGGTTACGGACGGACCTGCGCAGTGAAGCAGTCATGGCGCCATGGTAGTTCTGGTTTGAGGCTGAGGTGTTCACGCCGGTGGGGTTATAAGGTTCAGGTATGTGTTGTGTATATTGTATATGGTCTGAGGGCGGGGCTAACACCCCCGAAACGTTACTAATAAATTAAGCTGTGATTTAAAAAAACTAATAAATTAAGCTGTGATTTATAAAGACCCGGTGAGTGCTTTCTCTTGGATTGGACTATATATATATATATATATATATATATATATACTGTGTGTATATATATATATATATATATATATATCTATATATATATATATATATATATATATATATATATATATATATATATATATATAGCAAACAAACATGAAGCACTCCAAATGTCTTATATCTTTATCACTTTATTGTGAACGTTTTTGGGCATAAACGCTAGTTTATGCCCGAAAACGTTCACAATAAAGTGATAAAGATATAAGACCTTTGGAGTGCTTCATGTTCGTTTGCTATTTGTTTTTTGGAATAGCACCCAAGGATATTGTGGATTGAGACCTGGAGTGCACTTTGCTTTATACAATTATATATATATATATATATATATATATATATACATTTAATATGTAACTGTCAACATTTCAATATATTTTTCATGTGCTTTTGTTATGCATGATTTGAATTTATGTCAGGCCTCCAAAAGCACAACATTTCTCAGCTACATTTTGTGTTGCACTTGAATGCAACACTGATCTCAACACCTTTAATATAATCCCCAACAGTGCTCCCTACACTATCCATTAAAAGTATAGGGCACACTAAGACATTTTCCTGGAAACACTTTGTTTCCATCCAATTGTAATACTAGGTTGTGTGCTCTTCTTTGTGTCACGTAAAGAATATCCCTAATCTTAAGTGTATTATATGTGCACAAAGCTCATGACACTTAACAGCACTTTTGTTAAAACAAATAAGCAGAATATTTAAGACAAATTCGTGGAGCATTTAAATTATGTTTAGAATGGGGTCAGCCTTCTGGTTTATGAAAACTTTTTGAGGCATACCTTAGTATATTCCTTACCACCTGCATTAGATTGGCAGGGCTGTCTCCTGGCAGGAGTTGTTCTGAGCCATAAAATTGGGTGGCACAAACATTCTGACAACAAGTTAAATATGAAGGGTCAGGGGTGTTGATGAGAGAACTATTTTTTCTACCTATTCCCTATTTATTCCCTTATTATTTTTGTTCTCCCTCTGTCTCTCTCAGCTTGCACTCCATAGAGCTCTAGTCAGGTAAAAATGCACTACCCTGCAAAGTCAAGGAAAGTTTCACCTTTAAGGTTAGGGAGTGCTACAGTAATGCATTATATTGCATAGTTTGACCAGCACCCCCCAGGAACATCACTGTATCTGGACAATAATGTTTATTTTATCAAACTTTATATGCTTTAATTACTATCCATAAAAAGTACATGGATTACTCTAACATAAATTTATTTTATTTCTCCCTTATCTACTGTATACTGTATATATATAAAAGAAGTCCTGACTGACTCATCAACGCCTAGCTCAAAACGTTTAACCTAAGAACATGAAATTTGGAAGGTATATAAGGGGGTGAAAAAGGGGGTGAACTTTTTTATTAGAATACCTATATCTCAAAAACCGACGATGTTACAGACGGGAAAATTGGTATTTAGATTTTCCTTGAAAAATAAAGAAACACGTGTTTTACCATTTCCCCCCAAATCCACTTAAGGGAGGTTAAAAGAGGGGGGGGGCTGATTTATGAGGATACTTATATGTCAAAAACCAACAATATTACAGACGTGAAAATTGGTATTTAGATTCTCCTTGAAAAATAAAGAAACACATGTTTTACTATTTCTCCAAAATCCACTTAAGGGGGGTCAAAATGGGGGGGATGATTTATGAGGATACTTATATCTCAAAAAATGACGATGTTACAGACGTGAAAATTAGTATTTAGATTCTCCTTGAAAAATAAAGAAACACATGTTTTAACATGTCCCCAAAATCCACTTAAGGGGGGTCAAAAAGGGAGGGTCTGATTTATGAGGATACCTATGTCTCAAAAACCAATGATGTTACAGACGTGACAATTGGTATTTAGATTTTCCTTTAAAAATAGAGAAACACATGTTTTACCATTTAATGAAAATCCACTAAAGAGGGTTCAAAAGGTGTGGGCTGATTTATGAGGATACCTATGTCTCAAAAACCAATGATGTTACAGACGTGACAATTGGTATTTAGATTTTCCTTTAAAAATAGAGAAACACATGTTTTACCATTTAATGAAAATCCACTAAAGAGGGTTCAAAAGGTGTGGGCTGATTTATGAGGATACCTATATCTCAAAAACCAAAGATGTTACAGACCTGACAATTGGTATTTAGATTCTCCTTGAAAAATAAAGAAACACATGTTTTAACATTTCCCCAAAAAACACTTAAGGGGGATCAAAGGGGGGGGGGGGCTGATTTATGAGGATACATATATCTCAAAAACCAAAGATGTTACAGACATTAACATTAGTATTTCAATTTTCCTTTAAATATAAAGAAACAGGTGTTTTAACATTTCCCGAAAATCCACTTAAGAGGGGTCAAAAGGAGGGGGCTGATTTATGAGGAAATCTATATCTCAAAAACCAAAGATGTTAACAGATGTTAAAATTGGTATTTAGATGCTTCTTTACAAATAAACACATGTTTTAATATTTCCAAAAAATGCACTTAAGGGGGGTCAAAAGGGGGGTCTGATTTATGAGGATACCTATATCTCAAAAACCAAAGATGTTACAGACATGAAAATTGGTATTTAGATTCTCCTTCAAAAATAAAAAAAACAGTTTTACCATTTCCCAAACATCCACTTAAGGGGGTCAAAATGGGGGGTGATTTATGAGGATACATATATCTCAAAAACCAAAGATGTTACAGACGTGAACATTGGTATTTAAATTTTCCTTTAAATATAAAGAAACAGGTGTTTTAACATTTCCCGAAAATCCACTTAAGGGGGGTCAAAAGGGGCGGTCTGATTTATGAGGATACCTATATCTAAAAAACAAAAGATGTTACAGACGTGAAAATTGGTATTTAGATTCTCCTTCAAAAATAAAAAAACATGTTTTACCATTTCCCAAACATCCACTTAAGGGGGTCAAAATGGGGGGTGATTTATGGTGATACCTATATCTCAAAAACCAAAGATGTTAAAGACATGAAAGTTGGTATTTAGATTACAAGAATTAACCAAAACTCATGTTAGCGAGTGTGCAACCCGAACGGGCACATGTCATTGTGAGTGGTCAGATTTATCGCTATTTTTTACAAATCACAAAATCCATGCGAGCGAAGCAGTGGGCAACAGCTAGTTAATTATAAAGTGTAAGAAATCTTTAAACGAAAATTATGCTGACAGTGTTCTCCAGTCTGGAAACAAGTTCACAAAAGCATAACAGTCACTAAAATAATAACATTATCAATACATTTTCCTGGAAACACTTTGTTTCCATCCAATTGTAATACTAGGTTGTGTGCTCTTCTTTGTGTCACAAAAAGAATAACCCTAATCTTAAGTGTATTATATGTGCACAAAGCTCATGACACTTAACAGCACTTTTGTTAAAACAAATAATTGATGAGAGAACTCATTTTTCTACCAATTCCCTATTTATTCCCTATTTATTTTTGCTCTCCCTCTGTCTCTCTCAGCTTGCACTCCATAGAGCTCTAGTCAGGTAAAAATGCACTACCCTGCAAAGTCAAGGAAAGTTTCACCTTTACGGTTAGGGAGTGCTACAGTAATGCATTATATAGCATAGTTTGACCAGCACCCCCCAGGAACACCACTGTATCTGGACAATAATGTTTATTTTATCAAACTTTATATGCTTTAATTACTATTCATAAAAAGTACATGGATTACTCTAACATAAATTTATTTTATTTCTCCCTTATCTACTGTATATATATATATATATATATATATATATATATATATATATATATATATATATATATATATATATATATATATATATATAAAGGAAGTCCTTACTGACTCATCAACGCCTAGCTCAAAACGTTTAACCTAGGAACATGAAATTTGGAAGGTACATAAGGAGGTGAAAAAGGAGGTGAACTTTTTTATGAGAATACCTATATCTCAAAAACCGACGATGTTATAGATGTGAAAATTGGTATTTAGATTCTCCTTGAAAAATACAGAAACAGGTGTTTTACCATTTCCCCAAATTCCACTTAAGGGGGGGTCAAAAGGGGGGCTGATTTGTGAGGCTACCTATATCTCAAAAACCGACGGGAAAATTGGTATTTAGATTTTCCTTGAAAAATAAAGAAACACGTGTTTTACCATTTTCCCCAAAATTCGCTTAAGGGGTGTTAAAAGGGGGGGGGCTGATTTATGAGGATACTTATATCTCAAAAACCAACAATGTTACAGACCTGAAAATTGGTATTTAGATTCTCCTTGAAAAATAAAGAAACACATGTTTTACTATTTCTCCAAAATCCACTTAAGGGGGGTCAAAATGGGGGGGATGATTTATGAGGATACTTATATCTCAAAAACCGACGATGTTACAGATGTGAAAATTGGTATTTTGATTCTCCTTGAAAAATAAAGAAACACGTGTTTTAACATATCCCCAAAATCTACTTAAGGGGGGGTCAAAAGGGGAGGGTCTGATTTATGAGGATACCTATATCTCAAAAACCGATGATGTTACAGACGTGAAAATTGGTATTTAGATTCTCCTTCAAAAATAAAAAAAAACATGTGTTTTACCATTTCCCAAACATCCACTTAAGGGTGTCAAAAGGGGGGAGGGGGATTTATGGGGATACCTATATCTCAAAAACCAAAGATGTTACAGACATGAAAGTTGGTATTTAGATTACGGGAATTAACGAAAACTCAAGTCAGCGAGTGTGCAACCCGAACGGGCACATGTCATTGTGAGTGGTTGGGTTTATCGCTATTTTTTACAAATCACAAAATCCATGCAAGCGAAGCAGCGGGCAACAGCTAGTTAATTATAAAGTGTAAGAAAACTTTAAACGAAAATTATGCTGCCAGTGTTCTCCAGTCTGGAAACAAGTTCACAAAAGCATAACAGTCACTAAAATAATAACATTATCAATATATTTTGCTCAGAGAGAAAGGTAGTATGATACATTGCCTTTAGAAGTCACATATCATGTTCTGTGTTTTCAATCACATTGGTAAGATGGGCTTGCTGTTGTTTTATTCATTTTAATTCATTTTATTCAATCTGCTGAGTCTTATAAAAATATATTGCTTGAATTCACTACAATAGTAATATATTCAAAAAACTATTTAAACAGAATATTTTGGAAAAAAATATCTATTTTAGTTTTTTTAAGCTTACGTTTAGCTTCCATCTACCTTGAAAATAAATGATACTTCTAAGCGGCAGATCAAGGTATAACAGGAGACATGTCTGCAACTTTACTTGAATTCTGTTAGCTGGGGATTCTAAGACATAAGTAAGTGACTTATTCTGACCGTGCACAATATTAATTTATATAATTTATTGCGTCATTATATATAATGCAGTCTTCCATTTTCAATCTAACTCATTCATTAAAAAATAAAAAAAAACATAAAGCATGACATAACAAACATAGGGCATGCTAATACTGCAAGTTGAAAGTAAAAAGTTAGCACAAGAGTGAAATTCCCAGGCGCTAACTCCTCCCCATAAACTTCTATGGGAAGTGCTATAAAATGCATTATTAGTTATCACTTGAGCACTTACTCGACACTGCGCTTGATTAACTGGGCTAAAGCCGAAGGGGCATTAGGAATACTTTAAATTCCTATGTACTTTACATAGAAAAAAATGTTCTCGTTATTTAAAAAAAAAAATATATATATATATATAAATATATATATATATATAGTTTTTTTGTGTGTGTATATAATAGGAATACATATGTATTTATGTTTATATTCAGTATATGTGCACATAGACATATATATATACACATACTTATTGGAGCTCTTTCCAGTCAAACACCATATCCCTTTTTAACCCTTTTATAAACTTTTTTTATCAATATTTAAATTAGATGTTTTATTAAAATTTGTAAAAAGGAGTGTACTATTTATTTTATTTATTTTATTACGTTTTTGATGTGCTTTGCCATTTATTTATTTTTTAACCCTTACACTTTACTTCAGGTCTCAAGTCCCACTAAATATTCTAGCACAGTTTCGGCTTTTGATCAAGTGCAACCTATAACTTTAAACATGTAAAATTACCGTTATTTAGCGCGGTTGCAATAGCCATTAAAAGTATAAGTTGCCCTAGAGCAATACACAAATGGGGGTGGGAGACAGTGCAAACTCCAATTCAAGGTGGTATAAAACAATCAATGTATTGCATACATAAACGTCCAAATGGCTCCTTCAGTCTTTTATTGCCAGAGTTGATTTGCCTAAGCCTCAAAATTCAGTTCACACCCCATAGTAAAAAGACTTTAGTCCCAGGACTTGCAAGTATGTATCTGTCATGTGCAGTCAGTCATGTTATTTCCCTATTCAGTTTAAAGAAGTTTACTGTGAAGTCTCATGAGAGACATTGCTAGAGCAATGTTGGCTGCACTATTCCTTCTCTGGTAAATGGGATTTGCCATGGACTCATAATATCAAGTTGTGCAGTATCATTAGTGCACCACTTATATTATGGCCCATACTATGGCCCAGATTACGAGTTTTGTGTTAGAGGCTGTGCGGTGCTATCAAGCAGTTTTGTCTCACCGCTCACTTACCTACAGCGCTGGTATTACGAGTTTTTACAAACCCGGCATTAAAAGGCAAGAAGTGAGCGTTGAGCAAAATTTTGCTCATTACCGCACTCCAATACCAGTACTGCTTAAATCAGCGGTGAGCTGGTGTAACGTGCTTGTGAACGATTTTCCCATAGGAATCAATGGGGAGAGCCGGCTGAAAAAAAGTCTAACACCTGCAAAAAAGCTGCGTAAAACTCATTAACGCAGCCCTATTGATTCCTATGGGGAAATACATTTTATGTCTACACCTAACACCCTAACATGAACCCCGGGTCTAAACACCCCTAATCTTACACTTATTAACCCCTAATCTGCTGCCCCCGACATCGCTGACACCTATATTATATTTATTAACCCCTAAACTACCGCTCTGGACACCACCGCCACCTACATAATACTTATGAACCCCTAATCTGCTGCCCCCAACATCGCAGAGCCCTACATTATATTTATTAACCCCCACACTGCCGCCCCCAATGTTGCCACTACCTATCTACACTTATTAACCCCTAATCTGCCGCCCCCAACGTCGCCGCCACTATAATAAACATATTAATCCCTAAACCACCGCACTCCCGCCTCGCAAACATTAGTTAAATATTATTAACCTCTAATCTGCCGGCCCTAACATCGCCACCATCATCAGCCAATAGGATTTTTTCTACCTTAATTCCGATTGGCTGATAGAATTCTCTCAGCCAATCGGAATTGAAAGGACGCCATCTTGGATGACGTCATTTAAAGGAACCTTCATTCAGTGTTAGCCATCGGATGAAGAGGATGCTCCGCGTTGGATGTCTTGAAGATGGACTCGCTCCTCGCCGGATTGATGAAGATAGAAGATTCCGTCTGGATGAAGACTTCTACCCGTCTGGAGGACAACTTCGCCCGGCTTGGATGAAGACTTCTCCCGGCTTTGTTGAGGACTTCGGCCCGGTTGGATGAAGACTTCTCCCGGTAAGGTGATCTTCAAGGGGTTAGTGTTAGTTTTTCTTAAGGGGATATTGGGTGGGTTTTAGAGTAGGGTTGGTTGTGTGGGTAGTGGGTTTTAATGTTGGGGGGATTTGTAATTTTATTTACAAGTAAAAGAGCTGATTACTTTGGGGCAATGCCCCGCAAAAGGCCCTTTTAAGGGCTATTTGTAATTTAGTGTAGGGTAGGGCTTTTATTATTTGGGGGGGGGGGATTTTTATTTTGTTAGGGGGATTAGATTAGGTGTAATTAGTTTAAAAATCTTGTAATTTGTTTATTATTTTCTGAAATTTAGTGTGTTTTTTTGTACTTTAGCTAATTTTATTTAATTGTATTTAATTTAGGGAATAATTTGAATTATAGTGTAGTGTTAGGTGTAATTGTAACTTAGGTTAGGTTTTATTTTACAGGTACTTTTGTATTTATTTTAGCTAGGTAGTTATTAAATAGTTAATAACTATTTAATAACTATTCTACCTAGTTAAAATAAATACAAACTTGCCTGTAAAATAAAAATAAATCTTAAACTAGCTACAATGTAACTATTAGTTATATTGTAGATATCGTAGGGTTTATTTTACAGGTATTTAGTTTTAAATAGGAATAATTAGTTAATGATAGTAATTTTTATTTCGATTTATTTTAATTATATTTATATTAGGGGGGTTAGGGTTAGACTTAGATTTAGGGGTTAATAACTTTAGTATAGTGGCGGCGAAATTGGGAGCGGCAGATTAGGGGTTAATAAATGTAGGTAGGTGTCGGCGATGTTAGGGACAGCAGATTAGGGGTTAATAATATTTAACTAATGAGTCAAGAGTGCGGCAGTTTAGGGGTTATTATATTTATTATAGTGGTGGCGATGTCCGGTTCGGCAGATTAGGGGTTAAACAATTTTTTTAGTGTTTTCGATACGGGAGGGCCTCGGTTTAGGGGTTAATAGGTAGTTTATGGGTGTTAGTGTACTTTTTAGCACTTTAGTTAAGAGTTTTATACTACGGCAATGTAGTGTAAAACTCTTAACTACTGACTTTAATATGCGGTACCAGTCTTGACAGGAGAGGGTCTACCGCTCACTTTTTGGCAGACTCGTAAACCGGCGCTATGCAAGTCCCATTGAAAAAAGAGGATACGCAATTTACGTAAGTGAATTTGCGGTATTTAGAAGTCTGGCCAAAAAAGTGAGCGGTGAGCCTGTACCTGCAAGACTCGTAATACCAGCGGGCATTAAAAAGCAGCATTAGGACCGGCTAACGCTGCTTTTTAAGCCTTACGCAAAACTCATAATCTAGCCATATGTTATGTTTGTATTAGTAATGTGTAACCATTTTTATGACTGTATAGATGTATTTATTTTTTGCAGAACTTTTAACTTTCTAATCATTTGTGTATTGGGGCATAGTTTTTGTTAGTTGATTATATAAATTTCCTTCAGCTAGATTACGAGTTTTGCATTATGAGCTATGCGGTGATAACGAGCATTTTTTTTCTCAATGCTCATTTACCTACAGCGCTGGTATTACAGGTTTTTACAAACCCGGCCTTAAAAGGCAAGAAGTGAGCGTAGAGCAAAATTGAGCTCCATACCGCACTCCAATACCAGCGCTGCTTAAGTCAGCGGTGAGCTGGTTGTACGTGCTTGTGCACAATTTCCCCATAGACATTAATGGGGAGAGCCGGCTGAGAAAAAGTCTAACACCTGCCAAAATGCAGCGTAAATCTCAGTAACACAGCCCCATTGATTTCTATGGGGAAACACATTTTATGTTTACACCTAACACCCTAACATGAACCCCGAGTCTAAACACCCCTAATCTTACACTTAGTAACCCCTAATCTGCCGCCCCTGACATCGCTGACACCTGCATTATACTTATTAACCCCTAATCTGCTGCCCCCAACATCACCGACACCTACATTATATTTATTAACCACTAATCTCCCGCCCCCAATGTTGCCACAACCTACCAACACTTATTAACCCCTAATCTGCTGCCCCCAACGTCGCTGCCACTATATTAAATGTATTAACCCCTAAATCTAAGTCTAACCCTAACACCCCCTAACAAATATAATTTAAATAAATATAAAGAAAATTACTATATTTAACTAAATTATTCCTATTTAAAACTAAATACTTACCTGTAAAATAAACCCTAAGCTAGCTACAATATAACTAATAGTTACATTGTAGCTAGCTTAGGTTTTATTTTTATTTTACAGGCAAGTTTTTATTTATTTTAACTAGGTAGAATAGCTATTAAATAGTTATTAACTATTTAATAACTACCTAGCACAAATAAATAAAATTGACCTGTAAAATAAAACCTAACCTAAGTTATAGTAACACCTAACCTAGCCCTACAATTAAATAAATTACCTAAATTAAATGCAATTAAATAAATTAAATTAAATGAGCTAAATCACAAAAAAAACACTAAATTACAGAAAATAAAAAACAAATTACAGATCTTTAAACTAATTACACCTTATCTATGAGCCCTAGCCTAAACTAAACTATCAATAGCCCTTAAAAGGGCCTTTTGTGGGGCATTGCCCCAAAGAAATCAGCTCTTTTACCTGTAAAAAAAAATACAAACAACCCCCCAACAGTAAAACCCACCACCCACACATCCAACCCCCCAAATAAAAGCCTAACTAAAAAAACCTAAGCTCCCCATTGCCCTGAAAAGGGCATTTGGAAGGGCATTGCCCTTAAAAGGGCATTTAGCTCTATTGCAGGCCCAAAGCCCTAACCTAAAAAATAAACCCACCCAATACACCCTTAAAAAAATCCTAACATTAACCCCCCAAGATTCACTTAGCGGGAGAAGTCTTCAAGTGGCAAGATGTCCTCAAGGAAGCCGGCAGAAGTGGTCCTCCAGATGGGCAGAAGTGGTCCTCCAGATGGGCAGAAGTCTTAATCCAGACGGCATCTTCTATCTTCATCCTTCTGTCGCGGAGCGGCTCCATCTTCAAGACATCCGGCATGGAGCATCCTCTTCAAACGACGTCTTCTTTGGAATGAATATCACTTTAAGTGACGTCATCCAAGATGGCATCCCTTAGATTCCGATTGGCTGATAGAATTCTATCAGCCAATCGAAATTAAGGTTGAAAAAATCCTATTGGCTGATGCAATCAGCCAATATGATTGAACTTCAATCCTATTGGCTGATCCAATCAGCCAATAGGATTGAGCTCACATTCTATTGGCTGATTGCAATACAACCTTTTTTTAAGGGTGTATTGGGTGGGTTTATTTTTTAGGGTAAGGGCTTTGGGCCTGCAATAGAGCTAAATTCCCTTTTAAGGGCAATGCCCATCCAAATGCCTTTTTCAGGGCAATGGGGAGCTTAGTTTTTTTTTAGTTAGACTTATATTTGGGGGGTTGGTTGTCTGGGTGGTGGGTTTTACTGTTGGGGGGGTTGTTTGTATTTTTTTTTTACAGGTAAAAGAACTGATTTCTTTGGGGCAATGCCCTGCAAAAGGCCCTTTTAAGGGCTATTGATAGTTTAGTTTAGGCTAGGGTTTTTTTTTATTTTGGGGGGACTTTTTTATTTTGATAGGGCTATTAGATTAGGTGTAATTAGTTTAAAGATCTTTAATTTGTTTTTTATTTTCTGTAATTTAGTGGTTTTTTTGGATTTAGCTAATTTAATTTATTTAATTGTATTTAATATAGGTAATTTATTTAATTGTAGGGTTAGGTTAGGTGTTACTGTATCTTAGGTTAGGTTTATTTTATAGGTCAATTTGTATTTATTATAGCTAGGTAGTTATTAAACATAGAAACATAGAATTTGACGGTAGATAAGAACCAAAAACGCCCATCAAGTCTAGCCATATTACATGTTACTTTTTCCTTACAGTCTTTGTGTTTACCACCTCAAATGGAAGTTTATTCCATGAATCCACCACCCTTTCTGTAAAACAATGCTTCCTCAAATTTCTCCTGAATCTGCTACCCTCTAACTTTAGATTGTGACCCCTTGTTTTGGCATTTATTTTTTTGTGAAAAATGCTTTCAGCTTCTATTTTATTAAGTCCCTTTTCTATCATGTCACCTCTTTCCCTTCTATCCTCTAAACTATACATATTTAGATCATAGAGTGTTTCTTTGTACGTTTTATATTTTAGACCATGTACCATTTTAGTAGCCCTCCTTTGGACAGCTTCTAGTTTATTTATATCTTTCTGAAGATATGGTCTCCAGAACTGTGCACAGTATTCCATATTTGGTCTAACTAATGATCTGTAAAGTGGCATAAGAACCTTGCTATTTCTGCTACTAAAACCTCTTACAATGCAACCAAGCATTTGACTGGCCTTGCTGGCTGCACTGCGGCATTGTGTACCAAATTTTAAATCATCTAAAATAATAATTCCCAAATCCCTTTCTTCTTTAATTACAGTCAGTAATGTACCATTGAGACTATAATTGGCCTTTGTGTTTTTGGATCCTATATTCATAATTTTGCTCTTGGTAATATTACATTTCAGATCCCATTTATTTGACCAGTCCTCTAGTTTATTAATATCACAGTTCATTTGATCAACTCCTCCTGGAACCTTTACCCTGTTACAAATTTTTGTATCATCAGCAAACAAGCAAACCTTCCCCTTAAGCCCACTTCCAATATCACTTATGAACATGTTAAACAAAACAGGCCCAAGAACTGACCCTTGGGAAACACCACTAGTAACTGATGCCTCATTTGAATGTACTCCATTAATTGAAACCCTCTGTCGTCTATCTTTAGGCCAGCATTCTACCCACGTAACAATCTTAGCATCTATTCCAAGGCAATACATTTTGTGAATAAGTTTGTTGAGTGGGACGGTGTCAAATGCTTTGCTAAAGTCTAGATATGCAACATCTATGGCTCCTCCCTGGTCTATTATTTTAGTTACATGGTCAAAGAAATCAATTAGATTAGTCAGGGATGATCTTCCAGCAGTGAAACCATGCTGTCCTTTGTCTTCTAAGTTGTTTGTCTGAATGAAAGACACAAGTCTTTCCTTTAAAAGAGTTTCCATTAATTTCCCTGCAATTGAGGTCAAACTGACTGGCCTATAGTTAGCAGAATCTTCCCTACTACCCTTTTTATGAAGAGGGACTACATTGGCAATTTTCCAGTCTTTTAGAACAACTCCTGTTAGAAGTGACTGATTAAATATATCAGCTAATGGAGTAGCTATTACGGATCTTAGAACCCTTGGATGAATATTATCTGGACCCACAGACTTATTAACTTTTATTTTTAATAAAGCCCTTGAAACTTCTTCCTCTGTAAAAAGAAAAGTATTACTCACATTATTATTTACAGTAACATCCCTTAATAGAATCTCACTATCTTTACCATCTGTTGTAAAGACTGAACAAAATTAATCATTTAAACAGTTTGCTATTTGTTTATCTTCTTGCACTACTCTATCCTCATTCTTGAGTCTAACTATCCCTCTGTTAGTTTTTCTCTTTTCACTGATATATCTAAAGGTTTTGTCACCGTTTTTTACAGATTGTGCTATTTTCTCTTCTGCATCAGCTTTAGCCTTTCTGATTAACTGTTTTGTCATCTTTTGATGGGTTCTCCATGTTTCTTTATCCTCTTCTGAGCTAGTGAGTTTGAATTTTTTATAGACTGTCTTTTTTGTCTTAACTGCATGTGCTACTTCTCTTGAAAACCATATTGGTTTTATTTTTCTTTTACTTTTACAAACAAGCCTAATACAGTGTTTAGTTGCATCTAGAGTAGCATTTATAAAATATTCCCACTGTTCTTGTACTCCTGTAATTTGTGCCATCCCTTTTAGGAATTCATCTAGGTATCTGCCCATGTAAGAAAAATCAGTTGATCTAATGTCTAACACCTAGATTTAAAGTTTTGTCGGTAAAGACCCGCGGTGCTAACACTGCTTTTTTTTCCAGCGCACCCTTAAGACAACGCTGGTATTTAGAGTTGTCTGAGTGGCTGCGTTAGGCTCAGAAAAGGGAGCGTTGAGCATAATTTACCTTCCCTTCAACTCTCAATACCAGCGTTGCCTACGGTAGCGGTAAGCTGGAAAAACGTGCTCGTGCACGATATCCCCATAGGAAACAATGGGGCTGAGATGGCTGAAAAAAACCTAACACCTGCAAAAAAGCACCGTTCAGCTCCTAGCGCAGCCCCATTGTTTCCTATGGGGAAACACTCTCTAAGTCTACACCTAACATTCTAACATGAACCCCCGAGTCTAAACACCCCTAACCTTACACTTATTAACCCCTAATCTGCCGCCCCCGCTATCGCTGATACCTGCATTTTATTATTAACCCCTAATTTGCTGATCTGGACACCTCCGCCACCTACATTATAGCTATGAACCCCTAATCTACTGCCCCTAACATCGCCGACACCTATATTATATTTATTACCCCCTAATCTGCCCCCCCAACGTCTCCGCTACCTAACTACACTTATTAACCCCTAATCTGCCGACCGGACCTCGCCGCCACTATAATAAATGTATTAACCCCTAAACCGCAGCACTCCTGCCTCGCAAACACTATAATACATTTTATTAACCCCTAATCTGCCCTCCCTAACATCGCCGTCACCTACCTACAATTATTAACCCTTAATCTCCCGCCCGCAACGTCGCCGCTACTATAATAAAGTTATTAACCCCTAAACCTAACTCTAACCCTAACCCCTTAACACCCCCCTAAGTTAAATATAATTTTAATTAAACAAAATAATATTCCTATAATTAAATAAATTATTCCTATTTAAAACTAAATACTTACCTAGAAAATAAACCCTATATAGCTACAATATAACTATTAGTTACATTGTAGCTATTTTAGGATTTATATTTATTTTACAGGCAACTTTGTATTTATTTTAACTAGGTACAATAGCTAATAAATAGTTAATAACTATTTAATAGCTACCTAGTTAAAATAAGTACAAAATTACCTGTAAAATAAATCCTAACCTAAGTTACAAATACACCTAACACTACACTATCATTAAATTAATTACATAAATTACCTACAATTAGCTAAACTAAAATACAATTAAATAAACTAATCAATAAAACAAAAAAAAAAACACTAAATTACAAAAAATAAAAAAATATTACAAGAAGTTTAAACTAATTACACATAATCTAAGCCCCCTAATAAAATAAAAAAGCCCCCCAAAATAAAAAAAATGCCCTACCCTATTCTAAATTACAAAAGTAATCAGCTCTTTTACCAGCCCTTAAAATGGCTTTTTGCGGGGCATTGCCCCAAAGTAATCAGCTCTTTTACCTGTAAAAAATAATACAACCCCCCCCAACATTAAAACCCACCACCCACATACCCCTACTCTAACCCACCCAAACCCCCCTTAAAAAAACCTAACGCTAACCCCCTGAAGATCTCCCTACCTTGAGTCGTCTTTACCCAACTGGGCCGAAATCTTCATCCAAGGTGCACAGAGGAGGTCCTTCATCCGGTAGAAGTCTTCATCCAGGTGGCGTCTTCAATCTTCATCCATTCGGAGCGGAGCCATCTTCCAAGGAGCCGACGCGGAGCCATCCTCTTCATCCGGAGTCTTCGTACACAATGACGGTACCTTTAAGTGATGTCATCCAAGATGGCGTCCCTTCAATTCCGATTGGCTGATAGGATTCTATCAGCCAATCAGAATTAAGGTCAGAAAAATCTGATTGGCTGATTCAATCAGCCAATCAGATTGAAGTTCAATCCGATTGGCTAATCCAATCAGCCAATCGTATTGAGCTCGCATTCTATTGGCTGATTGGAACAGCCAATAGAATGCGAGCTCAATACAATTTCATAATTGGATCAGCCAATCGGATTGAACTTCAATCTGATTGGCTGATTGAATCAGCCAATCAGATTTTTCCTACCTTAATTCCGATTGGCTGATAGAATCCTATCAGCCAATCGGAATTGAAGGGACGCCATCTTGGATGACGTCACTTAAAGGTACCGTCATTGTGTTTGAAGACTCCGGATGAAGAGGATGGCTCCGCGTCGGCTCCTTGGAAGATGGCTCCGCTCCGCTCCGGATGGATGGATGAAGATTGAAGACGCCGCATTGATGAAGACTTCTACCAGATGAAGGACCTCCTCTGCGCACCTTGGATGAAGATTTCGGCCCGGTTGGGTGAAGACGACTCAAGGTAGGGAGATCTTCAGGGGGTTAGCGTTAGGTTTTTTTAAGGGGGGTTTGGGTGGGTTAGAGTAGGGGTATGTGGGTGGTGGGTTTTAATGTTGGGGGGGTTGTATTTTTTTTAACAGGTAAAAGAGCTGATTACTTTGGGGAAATGCCCCACAAAAAGCCCTTTTTTATTTTATTAGGGGGCTTAGATTAGGTGTAATTAGTTTAAACTTCTTGTAATATTTTTTTATTTTTTGTAATTTAGTGTTTTTTTTGTATTATAGATTAGTTTATTTAATTGTATTTTAGTTTAGCTAATTGTAGGTAATTTATTTAATTAATTTAATGATAGTGTAGTGTTAAGTGTATTTGTAACTTAAGTTAGGATTTATTTTACAGGTAATTTTGTACTTATTTTAACTAGGTAGCTATTAAATAGTTATTAACTATTTAATAGCTATTGTACCTAGTTAAAATAAATACAAAGTTGCCTGTAAAATAAATATAAATCCTAAAATAGCTACAATGTAACTAATAGTTATATTGTAGCTATATTAGGGTTTATTTTCTAGGTAAGTATTTAGTTTTAAATAGGAATAATTTAATTATAGGAATATTATTTTGTTTAATTAAAATTATATTTAATTTAGGGTGGTGTTAGGGTTAGGGTTAGAGTTAGGTTTAGGGGTTAATAACTTTATTATAGTAGCGGCGACGTTGTAGGCGGGAGATTAGGGGTTAATAATTGTAGGTAGGTGGCGGCGATGTTAGGGAGGGCAGATAAGGGGTTAATAAAATGTATTATAGTGTTTGTGAGGCGGGAGGGCGGCGGTTTAGGGGTTAATACATTTATTATAGTGGCGGCAAGGTCCGGTCGGCAGATTAAGGGTTAATAAGTGTAGTTAGGTAGCAGCGTTGTTGGGGGGGGGCATATTAGGGGGTAATAAATATAATATAGGTGTCGGCGATGTTAGGGGCAGCAGATTAGGGGTTCATAGGGATAATGTAGGTGGTGGCAGTGTCCGGTCGGCAGATTAGGGGTTACATTTTTTTATTAGAGGGTTGGTGATGTGGGGGGCGGCCTCGGTTTAGGGGTTCATATGTAGTTTATGGGTGTTAGTGTACTTTATAGCACAGTAGTTAGGAACTTTATATTCCGGCGTTAGCCCATAAAGCTCTTAACTACTGACTTTTTTTGGCGGTAGGAGTCTTGTCAGTAGAGGCTCTACTGCTCAGTTCTTCCAAGACTCCAAATACCAGCGTTAGGCAAATCCCATAGAAAAGATAGGATACTCAATTGACGTAAGGGGATCTGTGGTAGCCTGGAGTCGCGGAAAGGAAGTGATCGGTAGACCCTTTCCTGGCTGACTCTAAATACCAGCGGGCGGTAAAAAGCAACGTTAGGACCCCTTAACGCTGCTTTTGATGACTAACGCCAAAGACTTTTGTTTTACTATTGTTGCCCAGTACCTTTGCCTGAATATTAAACCATACAGACTGATGATCACTAGAGCCTAAGTTCTCACCCACAGACACCTCAGATACTATATCACTGTAAGTACTAAATCTAATATAGTTCCTTTACGTGTTGGTTATTTTACTAGTTGCTCAAGAGATTCCCCTTGTAAAGATTTCAGGATATATTTACTTCTAGTTGATTTGGCAACAGGTACTTCCCAGTCTACATCAGGCATATTAAAGTCCCCCACTACAATAACATTGCCCTTCATTGTTATTTTGGCTATTTTATTAATTAATGAAAAAAAGAGACAGGAATTCCGGATTAGTAGCCAATGTCAGTAGTGTTCTTTAATTCAGCAGGTGGTGGATAAGTACAGCAGCTTCATGTATCAGACATGTTTCGCGCATGCTCTCATGCGCTTCTTCAGAGATCTTTATCAATTAATAAATTGTCTGATGCTTCATCCTGTAATGGTGGTCTATATACTACTCCTATTCTAAACACCTGTTTCCCTTCAGTTTCTACAGTTACCCAAACACTTTCTACATTGTCATTTTTTATACAATTTCAGTTACTTTAATATTGTCTTTCATGTACAGAGCAACTCCACCCCCTTTTTTTCCTACTCTATTTAATAACTATTTGCATACAAAGAGAGAAGCGCTCTACCAGGAACGAACAACAGCTCAGTGGCTTGTTCTATGGCGATTTACCACCCGGAGGCAGCCTCTTTTAGACCAGTGTGCTTTTCACAGAAGAAAACTTTCCTGAAGTATATCAGTCTGATCCCGCCAAGTAAGGTCAGTCCAGCCCCGAAATACCAGGCAATTCTCCTCTGAACAAGGAACATGACAACCCCAGACGATCGTTTTGGCCTCCTATGGGCCTCGTCAGTGAGGTGCAGCCACATTCCTCTAAGCACACTGGGCAAGGAGTCCACGTCTGGTTTCCCCCATCACCCATAGGGAGACTTCCCCAGGGTCATAATAATTTGCATACAAAGAGAGAAGCGCTCTACCAGGAATGAACAACAGCTCAGTGGCTTGTTCTATGGCGATTTACCACCCGGAGGCAGCCTCTTTTAGACCAGTGTGCTTTTCACAGAAGAAAACTTTCCTGAAGTATATCAGTCTGATCCCACCAAGTAAGGTCAGTCCAGCCCCGAAATACCAGGCAATTCTCCTCTGAACAAGGAACATGACAACCCCAGACGATCGTTTCGGCCTCCTATGGGCCTCGTCAGTGAGGTGCAGCCACATTCCTCTAAGCACACTGGGCAAGGAGTCCACGTCTGGTTTCCCCCATCACCCATAGGGAGACTTCCCCAGGGTCATAATAATTTGCATACAAAGAGAGAAGCGATCTACCAGGAACGAACAACAGCTCAGTGGCTTGTTCTAAGGTGTAAAGATTTCAGGATATATTTACTTCTAGTTGATTTGGCAACAGGTACTTCCCAGTCTACATCAGGCATATTAAAGTCCCCCACTACAATAACATTGCCCTTCATTGTTATTTTGGCTATTTTATTAATTAATGAAAAAAAGAGACAGGAATTCCGGATTAGTAGCCAATGTCAGTAGTGTTCTTTAATTCAGCAGGTGGTGGATAAGTACAGCAGCTTCATGTATCAGACATGTTTCGCGCATGCTCTCATGCGCTTCTTCAGAGATCTTTATCAATTAATAAATTGTCTGATGCTTCATCCTGTAATGGTGGTCTATATACTACTCCTATTCTAAACACCTGTTTCCCTTCAGTTTCTACAGTTACCCAAACACTTTCTACATTGTCATTTTTTTATACAATTTCAGGTACTTTAATATTGTCTTTCACGTACAGAGCAACTCCACCCCCTTTTTTTCCTACTCTATTTAATAACTATTTAGTAACTATTCTACCTAGTTAAAATAAATACAAACTTGTCTGTAAAATAAAAATAAACCCTAAGCTAGCTACAATGTAACTATAAGTTATATTGTAGCTATCTTAGGGTTTATTTTATAGGTAAGTATTTAGTTTTAAATAGGAATAATTTAGTTAATTATAGTAATTTTCTTTAGATTTATTTAAATTATATTTAAGTTAGGGGGTGTTAGGGTTAGACTTAGATTTAGTCGTTAATACATTTAATATAGTGGCTGCGACGTTGGGGACGGCAGATTAGGGGTTAATAAATGTAGGTAGGTGGCGGCGATGTTGGGGGCAGCAGATTAGGTTTTAATAAATATTATGTAGGTTGTTGCCATGTCCGGAGTGGAAGATTAGGGGTTAATAAGTATAATGTAAGGGACAGCGATGTTAGGGGTGGCAGATTAGGGGTTAATAATATTTATCTAGTGTTTGCAAGGCAGGAGTGCGGTGGTTTAGGGATTAATATGTTTATTTTAGTGGTGACGATGTCCGCAGTGGCAGATTAGGGGTTAAAATGTTATTATAGTGTTTGCGATGCGGGAGGGCCTCGGTTTAGGGGTTAATAGGTAGTTTATGGGTGTTAGTGTACTTTTTAGCACTTTAGTTATGAGTTTTATGCTACAGCATTGTAGTGTAATACTCATAGCTACTGACTTTAGAATGCGTTAGGAATCTTGGAGGTAGAGGGTGTAACGCTCACTTTTTGGCCTCCCAGGACAGATTTGTAATACCAGCGCTATGGAAGTCCCATAGAAAAAAGGGTTTACGAAGTTTACGTAAGTCGGTTTGCGGTAAGGCCAAAAAAGTGTGCGGTGCCCCTAAACCTGCAAGACTCGTAATAGCAGCGGTAGTGAAAAAGCAGCGTTAGGACCTGTTAACGCTGGTTTTTCAGCTTACCGCAAAACTCGTAATCTAGCCGCTTATTTCTTACTCTTACATGAAAACAGGTAAATGTATAGGCATCTATGTATTACTCCCCAGATGCACACAGACAGACATATTCGCACTATCCGTCCGGCATCATGACTAACAGGTGACAAAATACTGCCCCCATTTATCATTGCACAAACCACCCTGCAGCCAAAGGTGCTCCACAGCTGCATTTGCAGCTTCTTAAATGGAGGCCATCGTTTAAACTCTGTGTTCCTTTTCCATATATACTACAAGCAAAACTGCAAAGACAATAGTTTCTTATCAGAAAGTCTTCAATTAATTCTACAAGGTAAAAAATATGAGAGATTGTATTACACTTAACGTATAGCTTTAAGATATTGATCCTAATTCATCTTAAATATGAAATACAGCATTTTCCTTTATAAGGGAATGTAACTGTTAATCACTTTAATCATTTGCTTCTATTTTTTTTTAAATTTATTTATTATCCTTTTTTTATCTTACTACAGTACTCAAAAACTGTGATTTTAGTCATTGCAAAAATGTTTAAAATATGTTAATAAACACATTGTTGTTAGCAGGAGTAATGCAACTGAAGATTCAACTTAAGTTCATTTAGTATTAGAATATTTTTTATTGCATTTGATTATTATCTTATCTTAAATAATAGTAAGATGAGTTCTGTCAGTTCTAAAATACTTATATGCTGTTTCTTTAATGTAATTGTTAAAGTCTGAACATATCCTATATATTTTAATAAATGTTACTATGCAAAAAACTGCAGATACAATTAAACTTTTTTAAGATTCTTTCCAAGCTGTTTAAATCTCAAGGTATCACCACTATGATTTAAGTAAATATATTGTACATTAATGAATATTATGCATGCAACACATTTTAAACTTTACAATGTTTCCTAATATCTCATACTTCATATTTTAATTATCTCTATTATTTTTTCATATAATTGGACACTATAGTAAAATAAATAATGTTATGATTGGGATCTGTATTCCCAGTGGTCCCATCTCAGCTCAGCGGATGGTTCCATGTCACTTGCTGCATCACAATCTTGAAGCCATGAAGCTCTGTGGCAGCTAATCCTCTGAGCCTGTTAATAAGCTTAGGAGCACGTTCATTGAAGACTGACGCGTTAGTCACAAACAGGGAGAAAATATCTACTGGGGGAAGTTGAATTGGTTTTAATCATCTGCTAATCACCAGTAATGAGACCTACTCTTGGGAAGAATAGAAAAACAGATAGTTAGAGCAAGGTTTTGTTCCTCTCTGCAGAGAATGAGGGAACAAGAGGGCAGCTGTTATTAGAGGAGAAAAGGAGCAAAGAATGGAAGGATTTGGCCAGAGCAGATGAAACTTCTTCTGTGGTGCAGTGTTTTGCTAGCTGAGTGTTTTCTTTATGCAGAGATCGAAAAACTGCAGTTATTTCAGTCTCATTGCTCTCCTGGGCTACTTTCTCACAAACTAATATTGCTAATTGAAATAGTGCAGTATCATTATATGATTAGTTATGTATTTACAAATGTATCAATAACTTGTAAATACATGTATGATTTCTTATGTTTAAATTACCTAATAGCAATACTGATATATAACACTCATTAACTTATTCATTCATGTTATACTGTGTATATGTTTGAAATGATCTATCTATCTATCTATCTATCTATCATCTATCCTCTCCTGGAAATCCATAAAAACATGCAATGACTTCCAATTTTTTCCCTTTATAACAACTGTGTAATTTATTTTAAATGCAGATGACAACCCATATTTATTTTGTATGTACAGTATTATCAAAATAAAAAATGCTTAAACTAAACCTTTGTAGCGTGCACATATTTATAGATTGTGTAGAAATAGGTGTGGGCTATTTTAGATAAAAGATAAAACTATATCTACAAATGTGTAGCTTAGCTGTCTTTAATGTTGGTTGCATCATGACTCAAGACAAGTGTTTGTAGCATATAGATAGATAGACAGACAGATGGCAGACAGGCAGACAGACTGACTGACCAACATACAGACAGACATACAAACAGATTGATATATATTCAAATATTTTCTGCAGAATTAACTATTGCTTTAAAGGAAAGAGATGGGACCAGAAAGTTACTTCAACTACACCAGTACTAAGTCTCACATTTTACATCAATGCTGCTATTTATCCTGTAGCATAGCATACAGTGAGCTTCACTTATAAATATGGTACTGAGCATGTACTAACAAAGCAGTGGATAAAGCTATGAATTTTAAATTACAAAAGCGTTTAAAACATGCATGGTGTGACTAAGAGACATTCCTGAAATGAACATACTGTTAGAAGGTAAAAAGGTCAGTGAGCTACAAAAGAATGAATAGTCTTAAAGTAGGGAGAGATAATTACAGAAGATAATAGTAAATTAAAGTACAAGAGATAGGCTTACGTAGAGAATAAGATGAAAACCTTTAAATTTAAGCGAGAAAGACAGAGAGAACCCAGTTACAGCAGAATGGTGTTTATATTAAAGGGATACTAACACCACATTTTTTCTTTCATGATTCAGATAGAGCATGCAATTTTAAGCAACTTTTTAATTTACTCCTATTATCAATTTTTCTTTATTCTCATGTTATCTTGATTTGAAAAAGCAGTAATAAAAGGTTAGGAGCCGGCCCATTTTTTAGTTCAGCACCTTGGTAGAGCTGCTGATTGGTTTGCTACATTTAGCCACAAA
Source organism: Bombina bombina (assembly GCF_027579735.1). NCBI lineage: Eukaryota > Metazoa > Chordata > Amphibia > Anura > Bombinatoridae > Bombina > Bombina bombina. The sequence goes on along the minus strand of NC_069501.1, from coordinate 776,380,717 downwards.
TCAGCAAGTGCTACCCATGTGCTGAACAAAAAAGGGTCTGGCTCTAAAGCTTACAGTACTGCTTTTTCAAATCAAGATAGCATGAGAACAAAGAACAATTGATAATAGGAGTAAATTAGAAAGGTGCTTAAAATCTCATGCTCTATCTGAATTATGAAAGAAAAAAAATGGGTTTAGTATCCCTTTAAGAAGAGGATGCATAGATCTTTGAATCCATTCACAAGGGTCTGACCAGTAAACTAACTCATATCCACTTCTCTGCTTACCTGTGCTAACAATTTTGATTTGCTGTAAGGCATTTGCTTGGTTTCAACTGGATTTCATTTCTTGAAAGTTTAATCAATTTCTAAATACTCAAAGATGAAGCCGAGACTAACTTTATAGGGATATAAACAGTTCATTGTTGTCATAAAAGAACACTAAGCTGTGGGTTTTACTTAATAAAAATTGCTGCAAAATGTATTATTCATGATTTTAAAAGGACTTTACCTTAACTTAAACCTAATTTGTTTAGTGTCTATTGCTTCCTGGTACAGTCCTACAATGGGGGATGGGTATATACAGGAATGCATACGACTTTTCAAGATGGTTTTCTCAAGGGCATTTACAGACCTTCACAAAAGCAAACAATACATGACTTAAAGGGCCATGATACCCACATTTTTTCTTTCATGATTTAGAAAGATAATGCATTTTTAAACATCTTTCTAATTTACTTCTATTATCTAATTTGTTTTATTCTCTTGATATTCTTTGCTGAAAAGCATATCTAGATATGCTCAGTAGCTGCTGATTGGTTGCTGCACATAGAAGCCTCATGTGATTGGCTCACCCATGTGCATTGCTGTTTCTTCAAATAAGGCTATCTAAAAATGGAAGCAAAATAAATAATAGAAGTAAATTGTAATGTTGTTTAAATTTGTATGTTCTATCTGAATCATGAAAGAACGAGTTTGGGTTTAGTGGCCCTTTAAGAACAGAAAATAGTGTATAAAAATGCACCGAGTAGCGCTGTGAAAGTGTACAAAAATATCAATTTAGAAAGAAGTTAAAAAAAGTCTATATAAACATATATATGAACATATATACTCATGGATTAAAATTGAATATATAAACCAATACTGAAAAACAACAATGGTAACCAGTTCTGATAGAATAAGACCGATAAGGAAACCTGATGACTGTATCCAAAACAATCGTCAGATCCGGTATATACTGTCCAAAAAGAATCAAGTCCGACTGCTCCTCTTGAAAGGGTAATTCCAGAAAACCCACCAGAAAATTTAAAAAAAGTGAACAGGAGAGGAGCACAGACACAATTCAAGTATAGAATAAGAACATTTAATACAAGCATACAAGCTAATAGTAACAACTCACAAGAGGTACGAATAAAATAAGCACATCACAAAAAAACGTATCCCACAGGTTGAAGACTTGTGCCAGATGCGTGTGGCCAGACTTAGGTGTTTTTCAGCCTGATGTAGTCCCATATGATGAAAGAAAGCCACAGGAATTGAGTCCGGTATCCAAGTTGTTTTTCCACAGCTGTTAGGGAAATTCAAACAGCCGGCTCTTAGCTGTATTCCACAGGAGTGAATACCCTCGACTTTCACCTATAGAAACCTCACTGCAGATGAGGGTCTATGGAAGCCTCACTGGGTTACAAGAGTTCATGCAATACATGACTAAAGCAAATGTAAAACATGATGGCTAATTGTAAAGTATTGATATATAATTTAATTACATATGTGATATACTCTGAGGGGTATATTTATTAATGTGCAAGCGGACATGATACGATGTAGCGTATCATGTCCACTGCACATCGATAAATACTGACAGCATATACGCTGTCGGCATTTATCATTGCACTAGCGGTTCTTGTGAACTGCTGGTGCAATGCCGCCCCCTGCAGATTTGCGGCAAATCGGCCGCTAGCAGGGGGTGTCAATCAACATGATCGTATTCGATCAGGTTGATTTCTGTCTGCGGCCTTAGAGCAGGCGAACAAGTTATGGAGCAGCAGCCTTTAGATCGCTGATTCATAACTTCTGTTTCCCGCTGACCGGAAACAAGGGCATCAAACTCCATACGGAGCTTGATAAATTGGCCCCTGAGACCTAAAACTACCTCAACATGTTAAATGTAAAAGGGGTAGGGTTTACTACATCCCTTGAAATAATTTCCACATGCCTAAAAATAGAATAAGGAAGTACGTGAATCTGTACTGCAACAGAAGCCAAAGTCACACAGTGATTGCCATGTATGATAATGCTTAACATAACAGCTCAATTTTATCATTTTCAATATAAACACATATGGACAGTTAAACTAGGCTGCATCAAGGTAGTTAAAAGTCTACTTGGAAATATATATTTTGATTTACATAGCAAACTTTTTTAACTTTGCTTAAAGGACCACTAAACACATTAGAACTGCACAGTCAATAAATGCATAATACATACAACACAAAAGCACTTAGTTTGAATTTTACATTAATAGTAGATTTTCTTCTGACAAATTTCAAAGTTAGTTTTATTTTCCTTCCCACTGCCTCATGTGATAACCATCAGCCAATCACAAAAGACATATACTGTAGGTATTTTCTGTAAATCATGCACATGCTCAGTAGGAGCTGGTTCCTCAGAAAATGTGCATATAAAAAGGGTGTGCATATTTAGATAATGGATGTGAATTGGAAAGTTGTTTACAATTGTGTGCTCTATCTGAATCATAATTTTAACTTTAGTGCCTCTTTCAATTGGTTCATTACCACTGTATATTTACACTGCTAGAAATCGACCCTATATAGATACAATACAGACTAAACTATAAATCATATAGTCTCATAAAAAGTTTCATATTTTTAAACCAATAATCTCAAAGCCCCTTTGACAAATTTGCATACACATTTTAGATTCAGTAGATTATGAATTAAGCTAACATACATGATGCTTAATCAACATAGTTAATATTTAGCATTAGAGATATGTGAAATAAATGTACAAGAAAGATCACAAAATGGGAATCAATGTAAAATAAATGTGAAATAAGTGCAAAACATAAATCGCAAAATAAAAATATATAGAAGGATATGTTCGTACAAGGGAAAGATCTGGTGACCTGAATCTTCGATAGGTCCTCAAATGAGAGATTGGACAAAAAGGGGGAGAAAAAGAATGAATGCTTGAGGAAATTGATTTTGTTATTTGTTTATGCCGTTAGGCACCTAAAAAAAAGGTGCGGGAATGGGTGGGAGGGGTTATATTGTTTGGCTCCTATGTTTGTAATGATGTACAGCGGGTCTTACCATTCACATGTTCATAGTCCCCTGTCCAATTGTGCTATAGTACTACTAATGACTAATGTTTAGGGACAGCCGGTCAGACACTAAATGCTGGATTTTAGTCATACATGATTGTCTTTTGTATGTCCTTTTAACATTGAAAAATAGCTTCTTTTAATTGTTTAAATCCTATAATATGTTTTGTTTTTTAAATATAAAGGGCCAGAGTCCAAGTGGTGTGCTAATGATTGGGCTTATCGCACCTGTCTTTGCTCATTAGGAGTAGTAGTAAGTAGTAAGCAGTGTATTACAAGTTAAAAGTAAATGCAATCTCTTGAGCACAATTGAAGTTGACGTGCTTCGGCTTATGGCGACTTTAGAGCTCTGGTTAACTGTTTTGCAAAACAAAAAAGTCTCAAAAAACACATCATAATATATTACAAAGTACAGTTACACTCATAATAACACTATCTAATAATAAAAAAATAATATTAGAAAAAAGACAGGTAAAGGGCTTTAACATAGCAATACATATATATACATGTCTAAAGATGTATATGTATGTATGTATATATATATATATATATTCATCAAAGAGAACACCATCAACTTGTCATGCCTGCTAAAGCCCTGAGAAAGATCAGCTGTGGGGTAAAACATGTGTAGCTGGAAGCTGGAAAGACACACTACGAGTAACTAATAGTGTGTGCACTTTCTGTTCACTGAGCCAAATTCTCTCCTTTTTGACTGAAGGGACATTTCTTACTTTTGACCATATACAGATGCGTATTTTCACAGCATGAATTAGCACCATGCATTTCCTGAACAAGGGACGCCGGTCTTAGAAATAAGCAGCAGCAATGCCATGGGGGTAAGGAAATCTGCATATCTAACAGCCAAGTCAGAGCTGGTGATTCTCTGTGGAAGATCTTGTGGTCCAGTGAGCTCGGTCTCTGGGAGGACCCCTGATCTGTTGACATGCTTTGGTGATTTTTATTGTCAAACCCCTGTTACTATGAAGAGAGACTTATTTAACCCTGTATTGTTACAGTTTGCAACATGTTGTGGATACAATGTACACCATTCCAAATGGAACTTTAACAAGTTTGCTGGCTATGCTTGCCACATCACATGGCTAGCAAATATATTAAGCTGTGATATTTATACAGGGATCCCTGATATAGGCTCAGTTGAATTGGTTTGTTTTTATTGCCCTAATAAATATTATTTTGATTTACCTTAATTGGAGTGTGATGTATACACTGGTTTGTTCTAGAAGGAGAGGTACCAGTATTTTGTATTTGATTGGCTGAATAGGGATTTGCAGGATTAGGTTTACTTTTAGTGTTCTCTATGATTAATTTAATTATTTACACTTCCTGCACCAGGATCACCACAATTAACTATATAGTGGTGCCCTGTACCTAGCCATTAAAATCCTCACTAGCTGGCTATAGACAATATATATATATATATATATATATATATATATATATATATATATATATATATATATATATATATATATATATATATATATATATGTATGTATGTATGTATGTATGTATGTATGTGTGTGTGTGTGTGTGTGTGTACATATGTATTTATATGTGTATATATGTATTAACAGACATGTATACACACATAAATACATATGTACACATATATAGATATATATATAGGTTCATTGGAGCCCTTTGCAGTAAAGTAGATGAAAACACGTAAAAGCATAGTTATATTCATATTTAATAAAGGTTTTAACTATGTATTTACTGTAAATGTTTCACATTCCAATGTTCTGCATGTAGCAGAATATGTTTTCTTAAATAGATATTCCTATAGCAATTGAGAATATGGGATTCTGTTTGCTTGCGAGTTGGGTATTTTTTCAACTTTTTTTTTTGCTCCATTGACTTCTATGGGGGAGCACGTTATCTGATGTGCAATATTCTAAGTTTCCAGCGATCGAAAACAGTTTACATGTAAATATAACGTGCGCAAAAACCTTAATACAAGCGCAGTTAACGCAAGAGCGAAAGCACTAAATAGCTGTCCACTCATAATTTAGCCCTAATTGTCTATATTAGCTGTTCCCATTGAAAATAACGTAAATAAATCTGAATCCAATATTCGTCTGAACCAATTGCTTGATTTTCTGTAATGATTGTGACAAATGTTATACAAGGAGCTTTCTTCGGGATCATTAGAGTATTATAATCATATCTGCAGATCTTTTTTCGCTATCTTTTCTGTTTTCTGTACAGAATCATCTACCACTAATCTCATGGCTGATTTCTAGAGACCTTCTTTTTCCATTGCCTTTCGAACACAGAATTTAATCTCTTGCAAACATTTTGGGAGCCAAGAATAAGACAGAATTACCCATCAGCCTGGTAATTATATGAGCTTTGGTGACTGGGACGACGTGTTAATCTCTTTTCGCCATCTCTGGTAATAGTTTTCAATTGTTTATTGATTAATTCTCACAAAGAAAACCACACATTTTTCACTGGACTCCATCTAATCAGTAAGATTCTCCTAAAAGCATGACACCTTCAAGAACTTTATTTGGTTTTCTTCACCAGACTATACTTTTTAAGGACATTTGAAATATCCTTCATTGGTCAGCAATATGAAGAAAAAAGTGAATGCCTATTTATTATTAGTTCTGTGCAATTTATACCTCTGCTTTCTGATGCATTTTATGCTAAATACACTGTCTTGTGCTTTGTTTATGGAATGCTCAGATCTTCATTGTAAATAAATTTAGCTGAAACAATAATAAAACATGGCCTCTGATTCAATATTGATGAAGAAACAATAGAGTTTATTTATTTTTTTGCTAAGTCAATAATATCAATGAATCACTTAATATATCTATGTCAATTATTGTATCTATCTGCACAATTAATAATTTTATAAAATTTTGTAATTATCAGTTTTAATCATCCCTTTAATTTTTATTGTAAATTGATAATCTAATGACTCTTTTTTAAATGTGTTAAAGAAATATTTTCATAATGTCAAGGCTGTTAAAAGTGCAGAACTCATTGGAAAAGATGTTAGAAAAACATCTGCTGATGAATTGGAATACCACTGCTGTCTTTATACAAATATTAGTCGAGTTATCATAGCACACAGTGGAAAACCATGAAAAACAAAATTTTCTTATGGATTGGTTCAGGATTTTATTTGAATGAATACCCAACCAAAAAAAAAAACATGTTGCACAGCTCTTTAAAGTTGTTGGAATAGACCAAACTATGATCCCCATGCATTGTTAAGTAGCAGCAGTCATAACCTGCAGCTTAACCTCTCCACCACTTAAAATGTAACAGAGTGAAATGATCCCGATCTGATCAGGATGCTTGACAACCTCTGTTTGTGGCCGATTGGCTGCCAGAGAGAATGGGGAGGCATTGCACAAGAAACTGCTTATACAATGTTTAACCCTTTCAGTGCTAACAACAGCTCTGAGCCATTGCAGAGGTTCCCAATGAGGTGCTAACAACAGCTCAGAGCCGTCGCTAGCACTCTCCCACCTTGAGGGAGATCTGGAGGCTCCCACCCACTCCTACCCCGGCAATCGGGCCTGTATAGTGACAGGCATCACCCAGGCTTCACATTATGCATGTTGACATCACGAGCAATGACGATATGATTTCACCATGCAACTTTATTTAAAAAGGACAATGTTAAGTATAGGAAAAGGGGGCATTCTGCTTAGAAGCCTCTCAGGCATCTAAGCATTTACAGACCCCCAAGACCCACCATTGGAAAGGTAATTGCCTAACCTTTCCAGTATAAGTCTTGGGGATCTTAAAAAAAAAAGTAAAAAATAAATATTTAAAAAAATAAAAAATAAAAAAAACCTTAAAACAGCTTAGCACCCAGGTGGAAAAGTGCTTAGCCCTCAAAAGGTTAATTAGGGCAGTGTATGCTGCTCGCTCACAGAGAGGTCCGGCAAACATTTTTGCAGTAGCAAATCACGTCTGCCCGACCTTTAGTAAAAGAAGCCCATGGTATAAAATGACTTTGTCTCAAGTGACGTGCACTCATAGGAGGCAGGTGAGGCAGCGCCTTCCCTGGCTAATGTGTGTAATTACACGCTTTATTAATAATAATAAAAAAAAAAAAAATATATATATATTTTTTTCATTAAAGGTGACCCCCTCCACCAAATTCAGTAGTGTATTGTACTTGTTTATGTTTAATTAAAAAAAAATTGTAGTATACACACATACATTCAGCTGCTCACTCAGTCGGTGCGGTGTTGATTGTTTTCAGTGGCGTGGTGGGTGTCGCACTGTCCAGTGTGGTGTGGTGCTGTAACGCTAGAGTGACATCTTCACTTCAACTGCTTCATCAGGTTAGTGAATCTAATCCAATCAATATTTATATATTATATTTTGTGATTGTGATGTGATGATGACCAAAACGTTTTTTTTTTTGTGCACTTGCTCTGCAACTCTGAACTCACACTGGGGCTGGGCTGGGCACTTGGGCACTTGGGCAGCTGAGCAGAGCACACAGAAAGAACCAAGTTTTGGGGCAGAGTCAGAGAGAATCAGAAGTGTCATTGCACTGCATGTTGTTGTGTTAGTTAGCACATCATTCAGTTTTTGCTGATATAAAACATCTTTTTATACTGGGCTGCACACCTTCAAAATCAATACACTATTTCTTTCAGTAATTTTGTGTACCTAGTGTGGACTGTGAAGTCTGTCTGTGACTAACTGGACCGGAATTAGCTTGACCATTGGCATTCTGTGCGTATCTATCTCTGACTGGTCAGTACAGAGCAGACAGTGATTACTGCAGTGTCAACTCCAAAAAGCAGAAATCTACCAGTCTGTCACTGTACTGCACTGCTAGTAGCTACTGTGCTCACTGCAGTTAACTCCACAAAGCAAAAATCTACCAGTCTGTCACTGCACTGCACTACTAGTAGCTACTGTGCTCACTGCAGTTAACTCCACAAAGTAGAAATCTACCAGTCTGTCACTGTACTGCACTACTAGTAGCTACTGTGCTCACTGCAGTTAACTCCACAAAGCAGAAATCTACCAGTCTGTCACTGTACTGCACTACTAGTATCTACTGTGCTCACTGCAGTTAACTCCACAAAGCAGAAATCTACCAGTCTGTCACTGTACTGTACTTCTAGACATACTGGTAGATTTCTGCTTTGTAGAGTAAACACTGCAGTGAGCACAGTAGCTACTAGTAGTGCAGTACAGTGACAGACTGGTAGATTTTTGGAGTTGATACTGCAGTGAGCACAGTAGCAGTAATCACTGTCTGCTCTGTACTGACCAGTCAGAGATAGATATGCATAGAATGCCAATAGTCAAGCTAATTCATGTACAGTTAGTCACAGACAGACTTCACAGTCCACACTAGGTACACAACATTACTGAAAGAAATAGTGTATTGATTTTGAAGTTGTGCAGCCCCAGTATAGAAAGGTGTTTAATATCAACAAACACTGAATGATGTGCTAACACAACAACGTGCAGTGCAATGACACTTCTGATGCACATAATGCACTGCAGAAATAAGCAGACACTTCTGCAGATATGTGCAGTGCAGCAAAAGCAGGGAAATAACTGCTCTGCAAGAAATAAAGACATACATAAAATACTGAAGATATGCCAGAAAAAAGAATACACCACACATACTTTCACTAATACAAAGAGACAGAATATTGACAGAATGGTTCCCTACAAACTTCTACACAGACCTACTGAGTATTCATCCGCAGAGAGTTTCATTCATAGGTAGTGCAATCTAATGATCCTTTACTTTGTATGTACAGTACATCTGACTATAGCTAGTTAAAGGGATAGGAAAGTCAAAATTAAACTTTCAGGATTCAGATAGATCATGTCATTTTAAGACACTTTTAAATTAAATTCTATTTTTAAATGTACTTGTTCTCTTGGTATCCCTTGTGGAAAAAGAATACACACATATCATACACTAGTGGGTGCTAGCTGCTGATTGGTGCCTGCACACATTTGTCTCTTGTGATTGGCTAACTAGATGTGTTCAGCTAGCTGACAATAGTGCAATTCTGTTCCTTCAGCAAAGGATAACAAGAGAATGATGCTAATTTGATAATATAAGTAAATTGGAATGTTGTTTAAAATTGTATGTTCTATCCAAATCATGAAATAACATTTGGGGGTTTCCTGTCCCTTTAAGCACATAGATAATGACCAGCTTGGGAGCCAGAGTATTGCAGATCCTGGACAGGATGTGGTGGATGAGCTAATCCCTAGTGTTAGTCTGCTCAGGAACTGCAATGCTTCTGGCACTGGCTCTTGAGTGGATCTTGCATATGTGTTTATAAACACCTTTGCTGTAATACAAAAAATGTAATGCTCTAATTATTTAGCACATGTACTTTTTTGGAATAGAATGTTACTTTTGTAGTTAGGTTCAGCTTTTATAAGTACATTGAAGTAGGGTCTGGCTCTGCGGGGTGGAAGCTATACTCTGAGGTTGAAATGTGACAGGAAATCAGGGATATAGGATTGTGTGTGTGGTAGGATCTGATTTTGCAATAATTAAATTATGTATACTAGCCACATGATTCCATGACAGGCTGTATGATGCGAAATATTATAAAAGTAAAATGCTGGATCTTTTATACAAGAAGGGGTGGTGACATTGGCTGGAGATATGTATTTGATGATCATGTGATGTTTTTGTGTAATGCTATATAATGCAATTCAAAGGAAAAAATAATTTTATATATATATATATATATATATATGTGTGTGTGTGTGTGTGTGTGTGTGTTTAGGTATGTGATGTAACACCCTATGTTTTAGAAAATCTGAAGTGTGAGCATTGTACAGTAGAATATAAGGTGTTCATAATATTGCATTAAGGTAAAAAAAAAAATTAAGAACATATTTTAAAGGTTCATCTTTATATGTGTTTTTCAATACAATGAAGTGATCAGTTTTTGGCTTGGGGTCATAGCAGGGGTCATATATGTGTTTCTTGGGCGTATCAAAACCAGCGCCTCACCAGCCTCTTATCTCACCGCACATCAAATCAGATCATTGCACAATTCATATCATCTAACACTATCAGTGCAAATTTAATATTTTAAATACTCACACTGAAAAACACATAATCAACTATAGATTTCACCTTTGGGACTTGTGAAATAATATTTAGATCTATCATAAAGTGAAAAGATATTTCATTTTGGTTTGAGTGTATTCTTAGAAAAATAGTCTTTTTGTCAGCAGTCAATTTGCAAAAAAATTAATTAAAAAAAATACAATTTTACTTAATCAGTAATGTTTGCTGTGTTTAAAACTATTTTACATTGGATCTCTAACCAAGCAAACTGTAGAATTGTGCAAACAGTACTTACTATTAGGTGTAGAATAGTCAGAAGTGTAATAGAATCTCTCTGATACATCCATGGCATATAAATGAATATTTTTTTTTCTTATTTATAACGTCACTTTAAATTAACAGAAAATATAATGGTATGTTTTCATTGCTTAGTTTTGAAATTCATCCTTTTTCTTTTAACCCACTTTTTATTTTAGGGCAAATAATTAGGGTATACTCTGATTTTTTTTATAATGCTTTAAATTGGTGTACTTACGTTTTGGAAGCCAGCCATACATCTCATTTTCTAAACAGAGATTTTATAAAAATAGAAATAGTGTTTTTTTTTTTTTTTTAACAGAGGCTGCTTAGCAATAGATTCCAATCAAATTATAATAAGATTGTCCAACTTGTTGAAATTATGTTGAGCACATATAAATATTAACATAAAAATGCTGCATCTAACAACCTTCTCTAGTAATGGCTGAACATTATGTATGCAAATAATTATCATTATACTTCCAACAATTACACATGTTTGTGAGCACCATGTCAAGTACTGGCAGCAGTGCAATCATTTGTAAAGACAAATATTCCATTCCAAGAGATGTCATGCTGCTTAGAAGATTCCTTTCTTGTATCAGTAGCCACACTGCTGCTTCATAAAGTGTACAAATGAATGTGACAGTGCTGCCAATAGCTGCCAGCTCCTTCCTCTTGGCAGAGCAGATGTCAATCAAGCATCCAAAGCAGACAAGGCCCCAGCACCACAGTAGACATAAAACACATAGGTTAAAGAGGGCAATAACAACATAGGCAGTGTAGACAATGAATGGTGCTCTCTCTGTCCCCCCTCCCCAAATCATTTTCTCTCATTTTGTCTCCCTGGGTTGGCTTGAGGCTTTTGGAATATTTTATGTTTTAATTTCTGATCAAATTACCCTGTGATGGTAACATACAAATAGTAATCTGTTACTACAATCAGGGTTTTCCCTGTTTCATTTCTTTGTCTGTTTTATGCTTTAACCCCTTGGATTCCAGATAAGTCTGATATTCTTTACCAAGCAATGTATTGCAGCTGTCTCTGACAATGGGTAAGACACTTAACCTTTAGTAAATGGGAGGGTAACATACCATTTCATCATTTTCTGCACCACTAGTTACTTGTATGAAACAAAAATAAATACATAAATAAATAAATAAGCTACAGAGCTTGTTTAAAATACTATGCTGTCACAGTATTAATGGGTTCATATAGAGATTTTATTTTAATTTAATAAATATTTTCTTTTATTTACATCGTCTTAAATGAGGGTATATTAAATTCTTCCAGCAATAGAAAATGGTGATGCACTTGTTTCAAATGTGACAGTTATAAAGCAACTGGAGAATAGTGAGATCATTAAAATGTATAAAAAATATAATAATATATTCATATGTATAATCATTTAACCCCTTATTGGAACATAAAACTCATTTTTTTTCTTCTTTAAGATTTCAAATTTATATTTTATATCTATTCACAATTTTTTTTATAAATCGGTAGTACCAACAGTATGCTCTATAGTTAAGTTGATGTAAGTGTATGCATTGATTTAGCTACAATGTTTTTTTTTTCCACTGCATCTGTGAAATATTTTATTACTGGTGTCACTCTAGACTTTGACAATGCTGCCCAGCATAGATAATTGTTTTATAGTTTACTATCTACATATTCACATACATCTTCTTATATTCTAAATACCCAGAGGTTTAGCCTGTGTATCTAAAGCATGGGATGCTGATTTTGTTTATGAATTTTAGCATTTCTATGTTATACTTGTCAATTACCAGTCCCTTTCTAGAGTTTATTGATGCTCTACTGAAGACAATGTACATTCAGGTTTGATTGCATTCCTTAAATTAGAACTTTTAACAAAAGGCTCTTTACACATCAATACTTTTCCCATAGTTTTGATAGATATTAAAAAGTAGTGCATCCAGATCTGAGGGACATACCTTAATTAGTCCAGTTAGTATATGTTGCATTTACAGTGCAGCTATTTGTTAGATAGATAGGCAAATAGATAAATGTTGTTAAAGGGACATAAAACAAAAAATAAAAATACTCTTGAGTGCATTTCTCATTTATATAGATTCGTTTTTACACATGTATTAGCAAAGTGCTTCTAGTAAATGTTCTCACTGTTTCTATGATAGATTTTACTGTTGATGGAGCTTATGTACAAATGCCTCATTCACCTGCATTCAAATATCATGCCTGCTCATTGCTGAGGAATACATGCCACTACTGGCTGACTGAGTAAATATCATGCCTGCTCATTGCTGAAGAATACATGCCACTACTGGCTGACTGAGTAAACATCATGCCTGCTCATTACTGAGGAATACATGCCACTACTGGCTGACTGAGTAAACATCATGCCTGCTCATTGCTGAGGAATACATGCCACTACTGGCTGACTGAGTAAACATCATGCCTGCTCATTGCTGAGGAATACATGCCACTACTGGCTGACTGAGTAAACATCATGCCTGCTCATTGCTGAGGAATACATGCCACTACTGGCTGACTGAGTAAACATCATGCCTGCTCATTGCTGAGGAATACATGCCACTACTGGCTGACTGAGTAAACCTCATGCCTGCTCATTGCTGAGGAATACATGCCACTACTGGCTGACTGAGTAAACATCATGCCTGCTCATTGCTGAGGAATACATGCCACTACTGGCTGACTGAGTAAACATCATGCCTGTTCATTGCTGAGGAATACATGTCACTACTGGCTGACTGAGTAAACATCATGCCTGCTCATTGCTGAGGAATACATGCCACTACTGGCTGACTGAGTAAACATCATGCCTGCTCATTGCTGAGGAATACATGCCACTACTGGTTGACTGAGTAAACATCATGCCTGCTCATTGCTGAGGAATACATGCCACTACTGGCTGACTGAGTAAACATCATGCCTGCTCATTGCTGAGGAATACATGCCACTACTGGCTGACTGAGTAAACATCATGCCTGCTCATTGCTGAGGAATACATGCCACTACTGGCTGACTGAGTAAACATCATGCCTGCTCATTGCTGAGGAATACATGCCACTACTGGCTGACTGAGTAAACATCATGCCTGCTCATTGCTGAGGAATACATGCCACTACTGGCTGACTGAGTAAACATCATGCCTGCTCATTGCTGAGGAATACATGCCACTACTGGTTGACTGAGTAAACATCATGCCTGCTCATTGCTGAGGAATACATGCCACTACTGGCTGACTGAGTAAACATCATGCCTGCTCATTGCTGAGGAATACATGCCACTACTGGCTTAGTGAGTAAACATCATGCCTGCTCATTGCTGAGGAATACATGCCACTACTGGCTGACTGAGTAAACATCATGCCTGCTCATTGCTGAGGAATACATGCCACTACTGGCTGACTGAGTAAACATCATGCCTGCTCATTGCTGAGGAATACATGCCACTACTGGCTGACTGAGTAAACATCATGCCTGCTCATTGCTGAGGAATACATGCCACTATTGGCTGACTGAGTAAACATCATGCCTGCTCATTGCTGAGGAATACATGCCACTACTGGCTGACTGAGTAAACATCATGCCTGCTCATTGCTGAGGAATACATGCCACTACTGGTTGACTGAGTAAACATCATGCCTGCTCATTGCTGAGGAATACATGCCACTACTGGCTGACTGAGTAGGCACTATGTTTTAATTAAGGCGTTCTTAGCAGCATAGGTACAGTAAAACCAGTGAAGAAATTCAAATTTTCACTCAAAGTGCTTTTTTTGTTTTTCTAATATTATATTCATTTAAATGTCTACTTATTTTCAGCTATCACCAGCAATTCCTTGATTTTGTATAATATTCTCACATATAAAACTATTTTTACACTAAATAAATGTTAGATAGATTGAAACATTCAAAGAATAGATTAATCTGAGAATAACATGTAGATGTCATTCTCAATGTTTCATTAGCTGTTTAAATATTGACAAATAAGTGTAAAGTTTTAGTGTCTATAAAACAATGGGAGCTGCCATGTTGTAACTTAGGCTACCTTCTGTGCTGTGGCCAGTTAGGGACATTTATAAATAGGTCACTAAAGTGTGCAGCCAATGTCTGTGTGGAAAATAACAGTGTCCTGCACTTCCATTTCTAACATGAACTTAAAATCTCACAATTTCAGAATGGAATTACATGAAAAGGGGACAAAATAAATAACAAAAATATATTGCAGACCTTTATATAAATGTAAATATATATATATATATATATATATATATATATATATGTATATATATATATATATATATACACACACATATATATATATATATATACTTTTTTATTTTATTACCATCTCAAAGTGTTTTGTCCCTTTAAAGAAGTCAACTGAAATATTTGTCCAAGCTCCTAGTTACATAAATATGGAATATTAATTATTTTTTATGTAAGAAGGTCATTATAATTTACTAATCCATTGTATTTTTACTTAAAGGGACATTAAGCACTAACCAAATGCTAGATAGAATGATGCATTCAAAGAATAGATTAATCTGAGAATAACGTGTAGATGTAATTTTTAAAGTGTCATTAGCTGTTTAAATATTGCCAAAATAAGTGTAACATTTTATTGTGTATAAAACAATGGGGGCTGGGTGGAATATAACAGTGTTCTGCAGTTTCCTTTCTAACAGGAATTGAAAAGCTCACAATTTCAGAATGGATTTGAAGGGAAAGGACACAAAATAAATATTGAAAGTATATTTCAGAGGTTTTTTATTTATACTATTTATCATTTTACATTACTATCTCAAAGTGTTAAATGTCCCTTTAGGAAGACACACACACACACATTGATATGTGAAGTTGTAAATAAAGAAATGGTAACTATAGCTTCACACAGATGTTATATTTCATTTCCTAAACAGATGTTCTTTTTCATTGTATATTTGTGTCTATTATTCTTTCTCCACAACTAAAAAGAAAAGTTTTCTTGCATCTCCAACGTAGAAGAGTAACTGTTTTTATACCATCGTTGACCATGAATAATGGAACGATAGCCAATACTACATACACGAGTTCTGCTAACAGTATTATGCTTTAGAAGTTATTCTAGGTTTTCTTTGAGGTTTATGTTCAACTATAAGAAGAAAACATCTTTATACATTCCTCCAGCAATATTCAAACAGGAGTATTGTTTTTGTTGTTGTTTTTTTGTTTGTTCTTGTTGGATGCACAGTGTTACACTATAGCACATCTTTCAGATACCCAACAGTAGTTTAAGTTATTCTTAGAACCACTTTTTCATAAATAAACTAGGATCATATAATCATGAATGTTGATAGCCTAAAATCATTAAAACTGATTTTTGAAACTGTTATCTGGACAGAAAAACTTGCTGCAACATCGCAACTTTAAACTTGCTCAATTGAAATAGATTTGTACCAGCCCCTAACCACAGTCTCAAGTTGTAAGTGACTCCCTATTATTATTAAAAGGAGCAACAGATATTTTGTAACTGTTAGCATCTCCGTGCATAGAACTAATTCTTCAAAGATATCTGCATCACAAAAATGCCTTCAAAATATTACAAAACAGATTAAAAAATGATAAAAGTAAAAGAGAAAAAAATGAAAAAACTTTATCAGCTTTATAACAGCAAAACACAACAGTGAGGCAAGATATTGTACAAGGACAATAGAATCTTTATGAATTCCATGTGCTTGGCAGTAGTGTGGGTGTAAAATCCCAAACACACCAACAGAGTGCTCCTGAACAATGAAAGTCAGAACCCTCACTTATGTCTATGAAGGCTCAGAGACACATTCCATTCTATCCAGCAAAACTACTTTTCCATAACAAAAGAGATATGCAAATATTTTGCACTCACAAATATTTACATTAACCTTTTTGGCATGTGTTTTGGAAGTTGTTGCAGTTGTAATTATTATTTTTCACATTGTAAGCAGTTCTTGTTTTATGTGTGAGATACATCCAGTGGGAACCTCAGCAATGGGAGGAACAGCCTCTAACAAATCAGTGGAAAATATAGACAAAGAGATGTCTTTACAAAGAAGCCCCTTAGCAACATCATGAACATCTATGAATATAGCCAATGATGCTTTATTCTGTCATATATATTAAATCATATGTGCTTAGAAAAGCTTTAAGTGTGATGCAGAAAAGTTACATATTTGCAGAAATATAAAATCCCAATCAATTTTCTAGATTGGTTGCTTTTATTTGTATCTGTTTGAACCTTATTTCTTTTTTAACTCTCTAATAAATTTAAACACTCACACAAATATAGACACACACTCACTCACCCAAACACATGCACACACACTCACTGACACACACACATATACACACACGCACACTCTCACCCAAACACACACTTTTATACACACACACTTTTACACACACACACATGCATACACACACGGATACTCACGTACACACACATGAATACACATACAGACACACACACACACACACTCTCACCCACACATGCATATACACACATGCAACAAATGAGATGCTAAAAACTGTTAGTTTATAGAGCCAGCAAATGTGATGCTTAGTAAGAGCTGGCATAGCTATTCTTGCCCATTATCCTGACAGGTATATAGTTAGCACAGTTTAAAACAAAACAGTAACAAATACTGTAAATTTAAAAGCTTTAAATGATCAAATTGTTCAGCAAGTGGCCATCCTCTCACAAGAGTTCATTGAGATTACAATACCTCTGGTAGATTTAATTAAACAAGACTAATTAAGTGTCTGAATATATTAGTTTTCTGAACCATTTCCAAATAAAAGAGGCACTCACACTAACAATGCAATGAACACTTAGCAAATAGAGATAAGCCAGCTCTATTCATTATTAATTCTGTCTATCTATCTATCTATCTATCTATCTATCTATCTATCTATCTATCTAGCTATCTTTTTATTTAGTTATATATATATATATATATATATATATATATATATATATATATATATATATACACTCACATACATGTAGCCTGGTAAATACATAAAGGGACATTCCAGCAAAAATCGGAATCTCCATGGATGTATTTCAGTTTTGAATTGAAGCATTTTTGTAATATACATGTATTAGCAAAAATACTTCTAATAAAAGCTATGAATGTTTCAAAAGTGTATTTAAGTATGCACCGTGCACCAGCATTTTAAACACAGAACTTGCTCAGAGAGCCTAAAGTGCTTGTATCATCTGGTAATTACTCAATTTGATAATTGCTGACATGATACAAGCCCCTCTGACTCTCTGAACAGCTGCAATATTTCAATTGCTAGTGCAGTGAGAATATCTAGCTATGCTTCACATGCACGTGCAAAGAAAAATGCTAACACTAAAACAGTGATAACATTAACTAGAAGCATGTTTGCCAATACATGTATATTGCAAAAATGTTTCTATTCAAAGATGTAACTCATCTATGTTCATTTACATTTTGACTGGAATGTCCCTTTAACTGTTTGACTGGACTCGGTGCCCATCTCATGTCCATAACAGCATACTCAGAATAAAATTTTTGCATTTTCCATCACATGGGAAGTACTCTCAGAGTAGAGACTGGGACATGCAGTAACAAAAGCAGCTAGTGCCTATGACTGGGTGCATATTTATATATTATATTGGTGCTGGGATAGAGAATAGTTTTACCTTTTATTATGATATATTTTAAATTACAGTTACTCTTGTGTTGATTCCAGTCTTTTTTATCCAATTTATCAGCATATTTTCAGCTATTGATCTGTGTTTTTAAAGTTCAGAATAATCACAATCCAAACCTATTTTTCCTTATTTGTAAATTTCTGTTCAGATCTGAACAGATAGCGGGAAAATCGCCCATACAATGCATGGGCAGCAAATGGATGTGGCGATCAGAATTCTAACCATGGATTTTGCACTATTTGACAAAAAATGGACACATCAAATTCAACACACAAAGGGTGAGGATAAAAAGCAAAAAAAAGCATTTGTTTACATGTTTGCATGTATTACAAGTGCAATACACTTTGAAACAGCCACAGCAATCATTTTAGATGCATATAGCAAAATATAGTCTAGTTTCATTAAACGTATATTTAGCACCATAGTTCTTTGGTAGTGGGTGGGACAGACATTTACATATGTATATGTATCTAATAAATAAGTATGTGATATTTTCCACAGCTAACAAGATCTGCAGGAAATGCAAGAAATGGAAAACATACACTCAACATTGAGAAATGGCATTTAGCAAGTGCGCTCTTAGTATCCTTCTTTTAAAGTAGAGTATTACCACCTTCAGGAACAGGATTTTTCTCGGCAAACACGTTGTTGTGATTGGGAGTTATACAAATGTGGCAAAGAGAAAGCGTGTTCTGTATAGTAAGAGGGAGGTTTGGAATTTGCGGTCTTTACAGCGAGTTTTTGAAATTGCGGTCTCTACATTTAGTTCTGCAACTTCAGATTCTCTGTAAAACCTCATCACTTAGCAGTTTCATGGTTTACAGTGTATCCTATTTAAGAAGACAGGATAAGTTGAGACCGATTTCTAAAACAGGGAAATTAGCATCCTGCATTGTTCCTCTTGATTTTAGAAAAAGATCTTGCCAAAACAGATTTTTTTTTTTAATAAATTAAAAAAAAACACTCCATTAAAGGTACAGTAAAATAGTTTTTCCATAATGTGTTTGCAGTGACTTGTTATATCAGCAGCAGAGTATAATATGTTTGAGAAATTGCTCCTTTAGTTTTATTTGTGTATATAAAAATAAATAAACTACAACCCATTAAAATGAGTTGAGCTTGCAAGGAATTCAGATTTCCCTATTTTAGAACTTTCTCTACACACATTTCTTTCATCAATCTGTCTGTATACAAAAGTCCAATATAAAATAGAACAATTAACAATTAGCATTTTATTACATATCTCTTCTAAACCCCACTAGGAGTGTACTTTCCTCTGTTGGATATGTTTACACAGCTTTTCTATAGCCAATATTGAAATTTTCAGTTTAGGTGGGGATACAACAGGAAAAATCAGTTACTTTAAATGCCCAAATTAAATTCTAAGGAGCAATTTCATAAATCCATAAGGTAATCTGGATCACTGGAAACAAATTAAATGGAGGAAATGGTACATTGTCCCTTTAACTCCCTTAACCCATGTAATATTTCAGTGATTGGCATACTTTATCAATTAATACACATTGACCTGTTTTCCTTTATATCTATAGTATATAACATGATTTTTATAGTAGTTGTGAAAATAATAAATATAAATACAATTTATATATATATATATATATATATATATATATATATATATATATATATTTATAAATATATATATATATATATATATATATATATATATATATATATATATAGCATATACAGTAAAATATGGCTTTATATTATTGAATGTTAATCATTTTATTAGTAATGTTTGTAGTTTTGAACATTGTATAATATAAACTTCCAATCACAGATAATAAAGGGCATTAACAAATCATTAGTATTATTTGTATATAAATGTGTTATGTCCATGATATAAATAATGAGTAAGATATATGTGTGTGTATGCTTGTTAGAGTGTACGTGTATAAGTTGCCAATTTTATTTGTATGCTCTTATTCTAAGCAAATGCTGAGCCAGCTTCTAAATGTTAGTTTCCTTGTTGAACCTACATCTCCACCTAGTGGTCGTATGATGAAATAAAATAATACATTCCAAATATCGTAAACAAACAACTTTGTTTCATTTTGTTAAACCTAATTTAAGACACATATGTAGCTATTAGTTCAACGTATTTACAATGTATACTAGAAACCTAAGTGCTTTTTTGAGAGTCTTTAATAAAGAAAAAAGGTGTTGAGTTCTAAGGCCAACAATTCCAAAGATTTTAAAAGCCAAAATGTCAAACAAAATTCAATGTGAATGATATTTGTCTCAGCAATTAATTAATCAAATAATGAAGTATGTATTAGTTATCAAATTCATTTGAGGTCAGTTTGTATCATATGCATGATTTAAAAAGCAAATATTATCAATTTTAAATCATAAATGAAAATGTATTTTAGGATTATAAAACCACTCTATTATATATATATATATATATATATATATATATATATATATATATATATATATATATATATATATATATATATATATATGTATATATATATATATATATATATATATATATAAACAAACAGTAATTTGATGATAAAACTTCAATTTTTGGTGGAATGTACTGTACACATTATAATAACATTGGAAGTTATTTAACAAAAATACAATCAACCAAAGTACAGAGTTTGAACATTAGAGGATATGTTAAAAGCGTTAACTTACTACAGTGTTCGGAATTACTATATATATATATATATATATATATATATATATATATATATATGCAAACTTTTTTTTCCAATAAAGAGCCCAACATTGGCTTTATCAGAAAACCCACTTATGCTTAAAGGACCAGTCAACACATTAGATTTGCATAATCAACACATGCAAGATAACAAGACAATGCAATAGCACTTAGTTTGAACTTCAAATGAGTAGTAGATTTTTTTATAACAAATTTCAACGTTATATATATTTCCACTCCCCTTGTACCATGTGATAGCAATCAGCCAATCACAAATGCATATGCGTATAGTCTGTGAATTCTTGCACATGCTCAGTAGGATCTGGTGACTCAAAAATTGTTAATATAAAAGACTGTGCACATTTTTTTAATGGAAGTAAATTGGAAAGTTGTTTAAAATTACATACTGTATCTGAATCATGAAAAATTAATTTAACCTGAGTGTCCCTTTAAAGAGACAAACACTTTCTTGCTTTTATGTCAAATTGATGTTTGTCCCAAGCTTCTTAGCTATTTCAAAAGGATAATTCTATAACTAGATATTCTTCAAAATGCTGCAAATCAAATAGCTTATTTAGGCAAGTTACAGCAATAAGAAGAAAAAAACAGTTTACAGAATATGCTTTTTGGCTTCTTTAGGGAACATGGAACAAGCACAATCTTTACACAAAAGCAAGATGTATTAAATTTTCCTTTCATGTGCTTATGTTTTAAATGACCAAAACTGCCCATTTACCCTGTCCATAGTATCCAGTAGGTGCTGCAAGGCTGAAATAACAACAAACATGAGGCCTCATTCTATTCTTTATTCTTGAACTGGTGAACACAATGTGACTAATGGTAAAGAATTTTGGAACTCATATCCTAACAACCTTCCTAACATTTTGCTACCATGTCACAGACTCTTGTGCCAGTTACTTGTGTTTAAAGCTTGTACCTTTATGCAATTCATTTTTCCTTAAACTTCCTCAGTACCTTAAAAACATTATTTCATAAGAAAATATTCGCTAACAGTTCTGTTTCAATCACTTTAAATTTTCAGTTAACAGTAGTAAAACTGAGCAGGTGACATGTTTATTAAATATGTTGGCGACCTTTCTACCCAAAACATAAGCACATTAATATGAATATATATATATATGTATTTGTGTGTGTGTGTATATATATATATACAGTATATATGTGTGTGTGTTTATATAATGTTCTTGTTGGGATTCTATAAAGTAAGTTTATTAATCCCTGAATTCTAGTAGACTAGATGCCTGAGCATTGAAACCATGAGTATAATTCAATAGTATTATTCTAGATTTGCATTGTTTTATGCATGAAGAATGTCTAAAGAAGACACACTATGTTTAGTGGATAGAGTAACTCTATTTGGTTCATTGAAAAAAACAAAACAAACAAAAAAAACCTTGAATTAAAGCTGTACACAAAAGAATACATCGATTTATTTTCCATTTTGTATATGTCCTTATTCCAAATAAAATATCTCTGCAAACTGATAAAGACTGTAAGAAGTGTCTATTATTTTGTTCAGATGAGTGAATAATCCTAAATTGTTTCTAAAACTTCTTACCATATTTTATATATGCAATAAATTACCTTTAAAAAAATATCAAATCTTTTGCCATTGCTATACAAATAAAGGTAGATTTTGCATCATACACAAGAATGATATCATATTTTCATTTAGATATACTAATAGTCAATGTGTATTCATAACGAAGGTAACCTGCATGTGACTATAATTACATCAATAATGTATTTTATAAAATGTTCTAGTGCATCATATTTTTTATTAAAACAGCTAGGGCATAATTGGGACTGGTAAAAAATATCTATAAATGCCACACACTTATAGCATGATTCCTGTTTCAAAAGAAAAGATCATCAAAATATGTATAAAATATTAAATGAATACCAGATGGAAAACTGAGTCGCATAAGAAGGATGTTGTGTTAATTTTCCCTTTTCTCTTTTTTAACTGTTGATATAGTAGTATATAGCAATATACTGCAATATGTAGCTTCTACTACACCAAAAAAATTTTTGAACGCTAAGCGATCCATTTATCAAGCTGTGAAAGCAGATTCAGAGCCCCAGTGTTTTAGGCTTGCGTTCAATGTGCTTCATTCTTTTGGTATCATTTATTGAAGGAGCAGCAATGTACTCCTGGTTTCTAACTTAACACATGAATGAGCCAATGACAATTTGTATGTATATGCAGCCACCAATCAGCAGCTATAACCTAGGTTCTTTGCTGCTCCTGAGCTTACCTAGATAAACCCTTGAGCAAAGGATAACAAGAAGCAAATTATAAAGTAAGAAGTAAATTGGAAAGTTGTTTAGAATTGTATGCTCTGTCTAATTCATGAAATACATTTTTTGGGATTCATGTCCCTGTAAGACCGATCCTAAAGTGTTGCGGATTTCAATCATCCCAATCAGGATGATAGACAGCCATGTGCAAACAGGGGGTGGCACTGCACAAGTAGCAAATTGTGCAATTTTAAATGCAGACGTCAGAAGCTGCCAGCTCGCCAAGTGATGGGGCAGATGAGGTTTGTGACAGCGAATCTTGTCCGCCCGCCAGTTGTTAAATGTAACCCTATATATTGAACATTAGGTGGACCACTACAGTTTTCTCTCTTGGCGAGTAGCTTTGTCTATTGACTGGTAAACCATATTTATATTTTATGTCATGTATGTGTAAAATACGCATATAACAAATATTGTTTCTCTTATACAAAAGCTTATATATTTTCCACATGCTATGCTATATTTGTCACTGAAGAATCATAAAAGGTAACCTATAGTTTCGAGCATTCTAACTCTGATGCCGTAGGGATTGAATAACTATACAATTATGTAGAAAATAATTGATGTTGATGTATGTAAATGCTTCATAAAGCTTAAGCTAATGCACTTTTGCCCCTATTCCTTCTGATAAAAATAAATCAGAATGATACTCCAGAATTTTTTCTTCTTCTTTATTTTCCACAGCAAGTCCATCTACATATTTCCCTTATTAAATATAATACGTCAACCATGCTGTCTGCAAACTTTAATTGATGCAACATTGTTTTGTCCTTGCTGACATTAGAAATAGCGCTATGTGCTTCCATTTAAAAATACTCTGTCTTACTATAATAAATCATGCAAACAGCACATTAGCATTATAGGGAATGTAAAAGTTTCAGGAAAGTATACTTCAATATACACTAAACTATGATATAACACTGATAACAAAAGTCCACTTGTATTAGTCACAGTTCATTGTTTATTCTATAACAGAAATAATATATAATAGCAATCCAAATATAACATTTGTTTCTTGTGTGTTTCTCTTTATCATGATAATTTAGATAATATTTATATGAACGCAACAAATAGATACCAATATTATTATTATTAGTCCATATTATTTTATTTATTTAACTATCAGTGCTTGATGGCACTCTATACAGTAATTCTAAGTACATATTGATATTGCACAGCAATAATTCATTTAAAGGGAATTTTTATGTTAAGTTACTCAACAAATCAAAATAATTAATTCAGTTGTTATCAAAAGGAAAGGGTAAGTTCCTTCTGCATCAATACCCTAAATTATGTTATGCTTTCTCATCTTAATGTATTTGATACATCCCTCTGTATTTCAGTAGAATAAAGGGATTTTACATTTCTAACATACAAAGGAAAGAGCACTATTTTTAATCAGATTATTTTTTTAATATTATTTATTTTATTTTTTTACACATTTTTTTTTTTTGCTTGATTTTGAAACTAAAAGGATATGAGCAACTAGTCAATGGGATAGTAGTTCAATGGCTAATATGGAGGAGTTCCACAGTTCTGTTAGTAAATGGCTTTGGTGACATGAGCTAAAGGTGATAATATTTTGGGACAAGAACATCATGGTAACATAGTAGAGGAAGTTGAAAAAGACAGAAGTCCATAGAGTTCAACCGATACAAATCTTAATTTATCTACAATAAAAGCTCCAGTGGACCTTAAATTAATCCCATTAAAAAGGGAACCCATGCACCAGCAATCATATCCCTGAATTCTGTTTCTAGCCAGAAATCTATCCATTTTTTTAAAAAAAAATGTAATTTATTAAATAAATATTAAAATGATATCCTTTAGATGCAATGCATAAAAAAATACTTTAGAGTCCCTCTAATGTTTCTATCAAAATGACACTAAACATGTTTGATTTCTGTGCTTTGTCCCATGTTTCCTAAAAAGAAAACTCTATAGCCTAGCTTTTGAGTATGCTGCACATTGCCTAAACCAGCTACTTTATTTGCAGCATTTGTAAGTTACAGAAATTGTTTTGTTTATTTTTATTTTATTTTTTTTCCTCTCTAGGGAGCTGGGGCAAATCACAATATTTACTCAAAAACCAATAGGTGTTTAATGTCCTTTTAAGCTTTCTATATATTAAAACTTAAGCTTATTTCACTCTATTCTCATATGTATTCTCATAATATTTCAACACATATATATATATATATATATATCAATAAAACACATTTAAAACATATCAATTTAATTGTTTTAAAATAATAAAATGTTGATCTCCAGTGTACTTTATACTTCATGCCAGTGATTACATTTCGATAGAGATACACAGGTAATGCTTACATCTAAGTATTAGTTTAAAATAATTATATCCTCGATATACAGTGGTTACTTACTCATTTTTAAATGATTTCATTATTTGACTAATGATAAATGTGGTCATAGGATGTAAGCAAATACAGTGGTCTATACCATTATAAACAAAACTATTGAGACTATTTCTTTTTTCATTTACTAAAATGTGACTAAAATGAGTTAAATAATGTTATCTCCCATATTTCTATAGACAATATTGAACGATGGCTCAATAAACTAGCTGCTTTGAGCCTGTTGTTCAGGTCATTGCCTTGTTATGTGCTACAAAAAAAGTCTCTTTCAGTCAGTTTTACAATTGAGTAAATGCAATCAACATAACTGCAGATGTGCTATGCACCTCATATCACTGCAGCTGTGTTTGTTAGATGGGTGATTGTCAATTTGGTGCTAGAGACAAGACAAAATCAATTAAAGTATGATGTCTGAAAGAATGAAAATAACCACCACTATATGAAGATCTGTGTAGAATTTGCAGTATTTATTCCTATATCAGTTGCTATTCTTGTACTTTGTTCCAGAAAGCTCAGCATGGAATATAATGAACATTGGATATTGCTAGCACTGCATTGAAATGTTTATTGTGTATTTAGTCACAAAGTGAAGAGAATTAAAATACCCATATATTACACACCACATTTTCTTAAACAATTCATTGCATCCATGTTATATTGTTTATCAGCCATGTTAAACCTGCAAAACCCAGAGTGAACTGCACCTCCTAGAAAAGCAAAGTGTTAAATTAGACAGGCAAACAAACCATCTGGATGAGATAATATTTTCTTTTTTAACCCTTTGGCTACTCTTGTATAAAAAAAATGTTAAAACCCTACAATTTAACTTGTCATCTCATGATCCTTTCTGCTGCTCATTGCATGTTCTGTGATGTACTGTAGTAAAATGTATTTATCTAAAGCAGTTTAGCTCCCACCTGTGTTTTTTTTATACTGTAACATGTACTTGATCAGCAAACAAGAGAACACAAGTTCCAAAGCCTTTATTTTCCCTCACAATCACAACTAATGATTAGTTATTGAATATTTAACTGAAATTGATATCCCTCTTGCTAGCAAATCCATTAGACCATGCTGTTTGTGTAATGTGAGTAACATAATCCTTCCTTGTGCAAATGCTAAACTAGGAGCTGATGGAAATTGACTTGTATATACTGTAAAAAGATTGACTATTGACTCTTTTAGCACACACTTGAACCATTTTAACTT
This sequence comes from Bombina bombina, assembly GCF_027579735.1. Taxonomy (NCBI): domain Eukaryota; kingdom Metazoa; phylum Chordata; class Amphibia; order Anura; family Bombinatoridae; genus Bombina; species Bombina bombina. Next base: position 776,353,722 of record NC_069501.1, on the reverse strand, counting down.
GATTTACCACGTATTTTCATGCACACCTCCTAAACATTAATCTATTAAAAAAAGACAGATACATGTGGTGGTTTAATTTCTATTATACATTATTTATGGTGTGATTCAGATTGTATATTCATACAAAGTAAGAGTGTTACAATTGTTCTAACTCAATAATGTCATAGCTATCATATAAGTGAGTGTAAATGATTTTGCAAACAATAACCACATATATGTAAGCAAAGCTCGAAGAGCAAAATTGTAAAAATCAGAACCTAATGTTTTGATTATTAATTTTAACAATAGTGAGGATTTTGTTGCGATGACTCACTAAACTTACAGTTTGATTATTGTATAATAAATATAAGTACCTATATTGTAAGTTCACATACAACAGGAATCTTTACATATTGCATATCAATATGTTTTTATAATATATTTATTGTATCATTGTATAATGTGTGACCATAGCTTAACATTAATGTGTTTATCATATGTACCAAACGTACAGTTTATGTAGAGAACATGCTATTATGTATACATAAAATATAAACTATCATATACAACCGTGTACAATTAGCTTAAAAGTTCAGAACAGCAATTTATTGTTGAAGATTTTCTGTTACAAGTAATGTTTAAACATTTTAAATATATCCCAAGATTCTTTCTCTTTATATATTTACATTAGTCGTTGCACATTAGGGTAAATGTAGTATTGAAATAACTTTGGTAACAGGTAATTGCATGCAGTTATCTTAAGTGTGGCATTCTAGAATAAAATGATATTCTTAACAGAAATAAATAACGTTTGACTGTTTTTTTATGATTAGAAATGGTGAGATTTTTTGTGGATTGCATGCACTGCCAGAGACACTGCTCTGGATTATTCAAATACAATGTGTGTTTATATTGTTTTTATTAAAATACACAAGATATCCATGCTGTTATTAGCTTCCTATTACTCATATGTCAATTTTTGAATCCATTTAGAACTCTGACTTTGTTTCCTTTGAATTCCTTTATGTTGATGACAAAGATTGATTCATTGTTAGTAAAACAATTAATTGGTCCCAGATGCCTAAGAAAAGTACTAGACCTCTTTCTGGTACCTAATTAGCATCCATAGCTGCAAGGTAGTCAAGGTATCACTATATGTACATATTTAGAAATGTCGTAATGATGGTCAATTTTCAAGTAAAAAATATTTAATAAAACATATTTGCATACATACAAGCAAGCATGTTCACACACTTACACACACACACACACACACATATATATATATATATATATATATATATATATATATATATATATATATATATATATATATATATATATATATATATACCATATATGAATGTACATGTATGCATGTACATCTATCTATCTATCTATCTATCTATCTATCTATCTATCTATCTATCTATCTATGTATTTATTTATCTATCTATCTATCTATCTATGAATCTATACACACAATTACACATACACACACATATTATCTATCTATCTATCTATCTCTCTATCTATCTATCTATCTATCTATCTATCTATCTATCTATCTATCTGTCTATACACACATATACACATACACACACATATTAAAGTGATGGTAAACTTGGGTTGTTCATATAATGTAAATATGATCGTTGACATGTTTAAAACCTGTACTCAAAATTTTTTGAACACATGTCAGTTTAAATATACTTACTAAAGACAATCTTAATATTTGTCTGATGCGATCCCCCCTATGGTTGTACAATGTTCAAGTTACATTATCCTCCAATCAGTAAGCCTGTTGTTCAAAAGGCTTATTTAGTGAGACCATATCACGCATGTGTAATAGAGTACATATGATCCACATCGCTCTGACTGAATTAAATAAATTGCGTGTGCCTGTGAATGTAGCACATGCGTCACTCTGGTCTCTCTGGTATGCTGAAACAAGTCACCTGATTCAATGTTTACTTGGCAAACGTCATGGATATCCTCACACATGCGCTCTTTGACATCCCTTTCAGGAGGGTGCATAGTCTCTGACATGTAGAGCGAGTGAAACTGCAATACACGTCCATTCCGTAGTATAATGAAAAGCATGGGGGCGGAATAAAACGCTGTGATGCAAAGAATAAAAGAAGTAAATAAAAAACATAAAGTGAGTTGTAAAAAAATATTTGCGGTTTAAGTAGTGGAAGTATTACATGTATACTATTAAAATACCCATGTGTTTACCATCACTTTAACTATCATCTATCTATCTATCTATCTATCTATCTATCTATCTATCTATCTATCTATCATCATCTGTCTATCTATTTGATTTATTAGAAAATAGATTTAGCATATCTTTGCTAAATAATAATTTTACTAAACTAATTAGAAACATTAGATTTCCTCTTAAATGATTTAGCCCATCAATTGTTAGGACAACCATTATTTTACTAAATACTTAAAGTACTTAAAGGGATAGTAAACCCATTTTTTCTTTCTTTCATAATTCAAATAGAGCATGCAATTTTAAGCAACTTTCTATTTTTTTTATTTCATGATTCAGATAGAGCATGCAATTTTAAGCAACTTTCTAATTTACTCCTATTATCATATTTTCTTTGTTCTCATTGTATCTTTATTTGAAAAAGCAGGAATAAAAGCTTTGGAGCTGGCCCATATTAGGTTCAGAACCTGGGTTGCACTTGCTAATTGAATGGCTAAATGTAGTCGCCAATCAGCAAGCTCTATCCAGGATACTGAACCAAAAATAGGCTGGCTCCAAAGCTTTTATTCCTGCTTATTCAAATAAAGATACCATGAGAATGATGAAAAAATGATAATAGGAGTAAATTAGATAGTTGCTTGCTCTATCTGAATCATGAAATTAAAAAGTTGGGTTTAATATCGCATGCCACAGCAGATGTAGCAGATAAATAAAAGTTACTTCTTATTGGGTATAATTTTTTTGTGATAAAATCATAATGGGCTGTCTTGAAAGGGGACCAAAGTTTGCACTGTTACAAAGAAAAAAAGGTTGTAGATTCCAGAATAAGATGCAATAAAAGGCTAAATTACAGGTGGCTCACTAATGTTAGTGCATATCGCACCTGCATTAACGTGCACTGCTAAAGTAAATGCGACTGCATGAGCACAAACTAAATTTGAACTCGTCAGGTAAGCACAACTGAAACCTCGCATATAGGGTTAGGAATAAAAAAATGTTGCATTAAACACTACAGAAATACATGAAAATTAACAGTTACACCCATGTATACAGTATCTAATAAAAACTATTCACATAAATATATAAAAAAGTTATAAGGGTTTGAAGGTATATGGTATATGACAAGGTATTTGAATGCAAAGGGCTATAATGGGTATATTCTAGATTGTAAGTTCCAACGGGAATTTGTCTATAAAATTTTGTCTCTTATTGTATTGTTTCTCTGTTGTGCTTTTATATTTGTACCCATGGGCAGCACTGCGGAATCTGTTGGCACCTTATAAATAAAGATTAATAATAATAATAAAAACATACATACATATACATGTGTATATGTATATATACATATATTTATGTTTGTATATATGTGTATTTATGTTTAAATGTTTACATATGTATATACATACATATATACTCATGAAAATACATAGATACACAAATAAACATATGTAAATATACTTTGAAGTCCTTTCCACTCAAATACCGGAAAATAAAAAAAATATTTTTGTTACATTTTAATAATGTGTTTTATTGTGTATGTACTGTACATATTTTAGATTCCAATATTCTTCAAATAGGGAAAATGTTTTATGTATTTTTAAATAGATATTCCTATTTATATCTGTATATATATATATATATATATATATAGGTATATATACTGTATATATATTTTACCAAATATATTTAAGATATACAGTAGTTAGAAAAAAATATTCAAAAATAAAAAGAACATTTTCTTATATGTGAAGAACATTGGAATGTAAAATATTCGTAACTACCTTCGGGTTAGCACTGTAGGTTTAACACCTGTCTGGTTAATGTGCGTGAGCGATGAGGGTTTTTTCCAGTTTGGGCTCTCCATTGATGTCTATGGGGAGAAGACGTTAGCGTGGTCAAAATATATTCTAAGTGATGAAGTTAGCGCACGTCGGCTTTTACTTTCATCTTGTAATAGACGTACAGTCAAACTACATATAAACAAATTTGCTGCTGATTAAATTTTTTTATTTTAAATGGGTACAGCATAACTTTAGGATGGTTGAACTAAGTTTCAGGTCATTGCCTCACCAGCTTACATGAATGCATTTATTGGGTGATATAATAAGATCAGAACAACTATGCTACCAAAGTCAATGTAGGAATTTTTCAAATGTAGAATACAATTTTTCTTTGATATTTGCTTTTCAAGTCAAATGTCTCTATACAAAGAATGCTGTCCTTTATTTGATAATGTAACATTTGAATTTAGAAAGTAACATTCACATTTTCAGATGTAACATTGGAAAAAAATGTTTAAAGATTGATTCCCTTAGATATATGGCAGAAAATTAATAGTCATGCATTACATGTACTAACTATATACATATATATATATATATATATATATATATATAAATAAAATTGCAGAGGTGAACGGCACTCACGAGTATGTCAAATACCTGGTGCTCACACTAGGGAGAGACAAACAGTAAAGCAGTTATGGATCCCACGGACGGACTCCGTGTTGCAGCAAGGACCCAAATGAAGCAGGCACACAGGTTTTTTCAAAAACACTCCGGTTTATTGGCAAAGTTGATTACCAAACGTTTCGGCTCACACACGAGCCTTTGTCAATGGTGTACAAAACCAAATGTGAAAAACTAGAACACAAACTAACCTTAAATACCCACCCAGCCCAAGTGATAGACCAATCAAAGAGTGTAACCGCGGCACACCCACTCACACAGACCTAAACAGCTTATTGCCGGGCTCAATGTGGGCGTCACGTGACGTCATCACGTTACCGCCGTCCTGTGTGTAACCACGGAAACATGCGTAACCATGGAGACAAAGCATACACAAATGTACTGTGCGGGTGCGCTGGCGGGTAAGCCTCTGATGGGAAACATTATATCAATTAATCAAACAGTGATCTGAATACCCCTATATACAAATACAATAAAGGAATAGGTATCTATCTATATGCAACATTGAGACAAACCTAATATGTAGCTTATAAAGTGAATAGCGCTACCGAAACCCAAAGTATCAAAAACTAATAACACAGCCCTCTATACTCATGGTATCAAGGCATGTGGGGAGGTAGCAGGTGAGGGCATGAAAAACAATCTCAAGCCCCCTGGATATTTAAGCAGGTATACATTGCATCATGCCAGAGGAGTAGGTAGAAATTAAGTCCTGGATGACTCCCAATCCTTCACATCTCATTTGTGTTTATACCAACAGCCAAAGTCTATGTTGACATTCAGGCCTCGAGGGGCAACTGTGTCCAGTGTGAAGATCCAACGGGATTCCATTCTTAATAGTGCCAGTCCTCTGTCACCACCACGTCTGTTGTGGGGCACATGGTCAATCAGCATCACTTGCAAAGAGGAAACAGAGTGTCCTGCAGTTGCAAAATGTCGCGCAACCGGTTGTTCTGATCGACCTTTTTCTATTGCTTGATGAATTGCTGTTTTATGGTTAGCCAAACGTTCTTTGAACGCTGTCACTGTTTTGCCTATGTAGAATTTGGAACATGGGCAAATAATGGCATACACCACATATTCCGATGTGCAGGATAATCGATGTCTTATTTTGTATCTTTTGTTGTTATGGGGATGTTGAAATGATGTCCCAGCAATGAGATTATTGCAAGTGACACAATTGCCACATTTGTAACATCCTGGTTTCCCTCTTGTGAGCCATGTCTGTTTTTCATAGCAGTGTGTGGGATCACTGAGTACTAGTAGATCCCTGAGGTTACTTGCTCGCTTGTATACCACCCGGGGTACCGGAGCATCCACAAAAGGTAGACTAGTGTCCTTGGAGAGCATCATCCAATTCTTCCTTATCACATTCTGAAGCATCCCTGATCCCGGAGTGTAAGTAGTTACAAAGTTCATCCGTTTAGGTTGTTCCGTTACTGTCCGTTTCGGGATAGTGTCATTCTGGGTGAGCTGTATTGCTTCACTCTTTTGTTGATCTATTAGCATAGGTGGATATCCTCTGCTCAGAAATTTTTGTGACATTTCTTCAAGCTGTCTCTCTTTTCGGGAGTCATCCGTGTTGTTCCGGACGACCCGCAGGAGTTGTGAGGAGCTAACACCATCTCTCTGGAATCTAGGGTGGAAAATCTGGTAATGGAGTATAGAATTCTTATCAGTGGGTTTATTGAACAAGGTGGTGTGCAATTTATCACCATTAGGTGTTATTACTCTGAAAATTTCCAGGTCAAGAAAATGAATCTGATTGTTATTATGTTCCATTTTAAATTTAATCGTGGAGTTAAGGGTGTTTAATCCTTCAACCCACTCAATAAGTTTTTCAGGGGTATCACCCCAAATCAAGAAGACATCGTCTATGTATCTGCGATACATTTTGATGGGGTTCTGCCTGGAGAATATATTGTATTTTTCATACATCGCCATATAAATGTTAGCATACGATGGGGCCATATTTGACCCCATCGCAGTGCCCATAACTTGTAAGAAGTACTCGTTTTCAAATCGAAAATAGTTTTTCTCCAGGCAGAACTCCATCAGATGCAGCAGAAATTCCACAGGTGGACCAGTATATAGTGGGTTGTCAATCAGGATTTGTCGTACCATGTTGATACCATGCCCATGGGGTATCACCGTGTATAAACTTACTACGTCCATAGTAACTAGAGTGTCAGTAGGGGCCAGACTATCAAAGTCTTTCAGTAGTTTAATGAGTTCAGAGGAATCTCTGAGATGGGACTGAGTGTTTTGAACCACTGGTTGTAGGTAGAAATCAATGAATTCTGCTAAGGGTTGCATCAATGATCCCCTGGCAGACACAATAGGTCTGCCGGGGGGATCTTCGAGGGACTTATGGATTTTGGGCAGTAAATATAGTATTGGGCAGATTGGATGATCAACTGAAAGAAAGCCCAACACATCATCATCAATTACCCCAGCTTGATGTGCCAAGCCCAAGAATTCATCAATTTCTCTTTTAAAAGTTTTGGTAGGATTAGATTGTAGTTTGCGGTAGGTATTATGGTCACGTAGTTGTTTAAAAGCCTCACCTCTATACTGTACATAGTCGAGTATCACTGTGGCCCCACCCTTATCCGCTGGCCTTATGACTATGTCTTTGTCAGTGGACAGAGACTTAATTGCCCGTCTTTCAGCACTTGTAATATTGTCTCTTGGTAGAGGCATATCTTTGTGTAGTTCAGTAAGGGTGGTTGTACAGATATGGTGGAATGTTTTTATTGACGAATGTGTGTTAGTCGGTTCAAAGGTGCTGCTTGCTTTAAATTGTTTAGGGGTCTGATTCTCCTTATCTTTAAAGAAGTCTTTAAGCTTCAACTGCCGTTGGAATCTACCCATGTCTACCATCAAATCAAAAAGGTCACAGTGGGGGGTGGGTACAAAGGACAATCCTCTATTAAGGATTCTTAATTCATCACCTGTAAGAGGTCGTTTACTTAAATTATAAATTATTGTATCTTTTTCTGTCGTGGCTGGTTTTTTCGTTTTGCCCCGCCCCCCTCCTGATGCTGCCGCCTCGGGGCCTACGGCTAAAGGGGGTTTCTGTGCAGATCTTGTGAGTACCCCCACTTGCAGTGCTGTTAGTAGTGTTCTGAGTTTCACCTTCTGAGGAGTCCCCCCCCACTACTGTCTACTGTGGTGAGATTAATTCGTCTGTTCTTGTTAAAAGGTGTTCTCCTACGTCCACCCCAAGTGGAGTCCTTCCCAAATAACCAGCTGTATACTTTTTTCTCTCTATAGTCGTTCTCAACCGTGACAAATTTTTTGTTCTTAAATGTTAGTAAGTCCTGTTTGTATTTTTCTACTTGTGTTCTTAATTTAGTGATCCAGTCTGTTGAACTGTCAGATGTAAGTACAGTTAATAAGGTGTCTTTAACAGTGTCAATTTCTTTTTTAATATTAACTTTTAGTCTAGTGACCTCCTCAATGACTAATAACATCAGATCATGTGAGCATTTACTTAAAATTCCACACCACCTTCTGCAAAACTCTATGTTGTTCCTGCCTAGGGTGGGGATATTCTTTACTCGAAATCCCCTGGGAATAAATTTCAATTTATGATACTTAGATAAGTAAACAGCATGAAGGTGAAAGTCTACCTCTTTCCTTTCAAGATATAGTAGTTTGTGATAGATATTGTTTGGTGTCTCACCTTTTGTCTCCTCCAACTCCTGCAGGTCTGCCTCACAACGGATGCGAGCCGCATCTGCTTCCGTAAAAGCAAAGTCCTCTATATTGCTATAAGGATCCTCAATGTTGGGCACTTCTTGAGTAGTAGGTGGTGTTTCCATACCCGTCTCAGTCAAAATCGATGCAATGTATCACAAAGGTTGTCTTGTTGCACAATAGCAAGGTTGGTTTTGAAAAGTATCCACAGTCACTTGATGTAATTTCAAGAGGGGGAGTCTCACCCCACAGTATCAGAGCGGGTGCACGTATCAAATGAATGTATACAAAATTGCAGAGGTGAACGGCACTCACGAGTATGTCAAATACCTGGTGCTCACACTAGGGAGAGACAAACATTAAAGCAGTTATGGATCCCACGGACGGACTCCGTGTTGCAGCAAGGACCCAAATGAAGCAGGCACACAGGTTTTTTCAAAAACACTCCGGTTTATTGGCAAAGTTGATTACCAAAGGTTTCGGCTCACACACGAGCCTTTGTCAATGGTGTACAAAACCAAATGTGAAAAACTAGAACACAAACTAACCTTAAATACCCACCCAGCCCAAGTGATAGACCAATCAGAGAGTGTAACCGCGGCACACCCACTCACACAGACCTAAACAGCTTATTGCCGGGCTCAATGTGGGCGTCACGTGACGTCATCACGTTACCGCCGTCCTGTGTGTAACCAACATTGAGGATCCTTATAGCAATATAGAGGACTTTGCTTTTACGGAAGCAGATGCGGCTCGCATCCGTTGTGAGGCAGACCTGCAGGAGTTGGAGGAGACAAAAGGTGAGACACCAAACAATATCTATCACAAACTACTATATCTTGAAAGGAAAGAGGTAGACTTTCACCTTCATGCTGTTTACTTATCTAAGTATCATAAATTGAAATTTATTCCCAGGGGATTTCGAGTAAAGAATATCCCCACCCTAGGCAGGAACAACATAGAGTTTTGCAGAAGGTGGTGTGGAATTTTAAGTAAATGCTCACATGATCTGATGTTATTAGTCATTGAGGAGGTCACTAGACTAAAAGTTAATATTAAAAAAGAAATTGACACTGTTAAAGACACCTTATTAACTGTACTTACATCTGACAGTTCAACAGACTGGATCACTAAATTAAGAACACAAGTAGAAAAATACAAACAGGACTTACTAACATTTAAGAACAAAAAATTTGTCACGGTTGAGAACGACTATAGAGAGAAAAAAGTATACAGCTGGTTATTTGGGAAGGACTCCACTTGGGGTGGACGTAGGAGAACACCTTTTAACAAGAACAGACGAATTAATCTCACCACAGTAGACAGTAGTGGGGGGGACTCCTCAGAAGGTGAAACTCAGAACACTACTAACAGCACTGCAAGTGGGGTACTCACAAGATCTGCACAGAAACCCCCTTTAGCCGTAGGCCCCGAGGCGGCAGCATCAGGAGGGGGCGGGGCAAAACGAAAAAACCAGCCACGACAGAAAAAGATACAATAATTTATAATTTAAGTAAACGACCTCTTACAGGTGACGAATTAAGAATCCTTAATAGAGGATTGTCCTTTGTACCCACCCCCCACTGTGACCTTTTTGATTTGATGGTAGACATGGGTAGATTCCAACGGCAGTTGAAGCTTAAAGACTTCTTTAAAGATAAGGAGAATCAGACCCCTAAACAATTTAAAGCAAGCAGCACCTTTGAACCGACTAACACACATTCGTCAATAAAAACATTCCACCATATCTGTACAACCACCCTTACTGAACTACACAAAGATATGCCTCTACCAAGAGACAATATTACAAGTGCTGAAAGACGGGCAATTAAGTTTCTGTCCACTGACAAAGACATAGTCATAAGGCCAGCGGATAAGGGTGGGGCCACAGTGATACTCGACTATGTACAGTATAGAGGTGAGGCTTTTAAACAACTACGTGACCATAATACCTACCGCAAACTACAATCTAATCCTACCAAAACTTTTAAAAGAGAAATTGATGAATTCTTGGGCTTGGCACATCAAGCTGGGGTAATTGATGATGATGTGTTGGGCTTTCTTTCAGTTGATCATCCAATCTGCCCAATACTATATTTACTGCCCAAAATCCATAAGTCCCTCGAAGATCCCCCCGGCAGACCTATTGTGTCTGCCAGGGGATCATTGATGCAACCCTTAGCAGAATTCATTGATTTCTACCTACAACCAGTGGTTCAAAACACTCAGTCCCATCTCAGAGATTCCTCTGAACTCATTAAACTACTGAAAGACTTTGATAGTCTGGCCCCTACTGACACTCTAGTTACTATGGACGTAGTAAGTTTATACACGGTGATACCTCATGGGCATGGTATCAACATGGTACGACAAATCCTGATTGACAACCCAATATATACTGGTCCACCTGTGGAATTTCTGCTGCATCTGATGGAGTTCTGCCTGGAGAAAAACTATTTTCGATTTGAAAACGAGTACTTCTTGCAAGTTATGGGCACTGCGATGGGGTCAAATATGGCCCCATCGTATGCTAACATTTATATGGCGATGTATGAAAAATACAATATATTCTCCAGGCAGAACCCCATCAAAATGTATCGCAGATACATAGATGATGTCTTCTTGATTTGGGGTGATACGCCTGAAAAACTTATTGAGTGGGTTGAAGGATTAAACACCCTTAACTCCACGATTAAATTTAAAATGGAACATAATAACAATCAGATTCATTTTCTTGACCTGGAAATTTTCAGAGTAATAACACCTAATGGTGATAAATTGCACACCACCTTGTTCAATAAACCCACTGATAAGAATTCTATACTCCATTACCAGAGTTTCCACCCTAGATTCCAGAGAGATGGTGTTAGCTCCTCACAACTCCTGCGGGTCGTCCGGAACAACACGGATGACTCCCGAAAAGAGAGACAGCTTGAAGAAATGTCACAAAAATTTCTGAGCAGAGGATATCCACCTATGCTAATAGATCAACAAAAGAGTGAAGCAATACAGCTCACCCAGAATGACACTATCCCGAAACGGACAGTAACGGAACAACCTAAACGGATGAACTTTGTAACTACTTACACTCCGGGATCAGGGATGCTTCAGAATGTGATAAGGAAGAATTGGATGATGCTCTCCAAGGACACTAGTCTACCTTTTGTGGATGCTCCGGTACCCCGGGTGGTATACAAGCGAGCAAGTAACCTCAGGGATCTACTAGTACTCAGTGATCCCACACACTGCTATGAAAAACAGACATGGCTCACAAGAGGGAAACCAGGATGTTACAAATGTGGCAGTTGTGTCACTTGCAATAATCTCATTGCTGGGACATCATTTCAACATCCCCATAACAACAAAAGATACAAAATAAGACATCGATTATCCTGCACATCGGAATATGTGGTGTATGCCATTATTTGCCCATGTTCCAAATTCTACATAGGCAAAACAGTGACAGCGTTCAAAGAACGTTTGGCTAACCATAAAACAGCAATTCGTCAAGCAATAGAAAAAGGTCGATCAGAACAACCGGTTGCGCGACATTTTGCAACTGCAGGACACTCTGTTTCCTCTTTGCAAGTGATGCTGATTGACCATGTGCCCCACAACAGACGTGGTGGTGACAGAGGACTGGCACTATTAAGAATGGAATCCCGTTGGATCTTCACACTGGACACAGTTGCCCCTCGAGGCCTGAATGTCAACATAGACTTTGGCTGTTGGTATAAACACAAATGAGATGTGAAGGATTGGGAGTCATCCAGGACTTAATTTCTACCTACTCCTCTGGCATGATGCAATGTATACCTGCTTAAATATCCAGGGGGCTTGAGATTGTTTTTCATGCCCTCACCTGCTACCTCCCCACATGCCTTGATACCATGAGTATAGAGGGCTGTGTTATTAGTTTTTGATACTTTGGGTTTCGGTAGCGCTATTCACTTTATAAGCTACATATTAGGTTTGTCTCAATGTTGCATATAGATAGATACCTATTCCTTTATTGTATTTGTATATAGGGGTATTCAGATCACTGTTTGATTAATTGATATAATGTTTCCCATCAGAGGCTTACCCGCCAGCGCACCCGCACAGTACATTTGTGTATGCTTTGTCTCCATGGTTACGCATGTTTCCGTGGTTACACACAGGACGGCGGTAACGTGATGACGTCACGTGACGCCCACATTGAGCCCGGCAATAAGCTGTTTAGGTCTGTGTGAGTGGGTGTGCCGCGGTTACACTCTCTGATTAGTCTATTACTTGGGCTGGGTGGGTATTTAAGGTTAGTTTGTGTTCTAGTTTTTCACATTTGGTTTTGTACACCATTGACAAAGGCTCGTGTGTGAGCCGAAACGTTTGGTAATCAACTTTGCCAATAAACCGGAGTGTTTTTGAAAAAACCTGTGTGCCTGCTTCATTTGGGTCCTTGCTGCAACACGGAGTCCGTCCGTGGGATCCATAACTGCTTTACTATATATTTATATATATATATACACAGTATCTCACAAAAGTGAGTACACCCCTCACATTTTTGTAAATATTTTATTATATAGAAACATAGAAACATAGATATTGACGGCAGATAAGAGCCATAGGCCCAGCAAGTCTGCCCGACCTTACCTAACAGTATAAACTTATCTAGTTTGTAGGATAGCCCTATGCTTGTCCCATGCATTTTTAAAGTCCCCCACAGTGTTTGTTGCTACTACCTCTTGAGGAAGTTTATTCCATAAATCAATCACTCTTTCTGTAAAGAAGTGCTTCCTCAAATTACTCCTGAATCTACTACCCTTTAGCTTGAGCTCATGATCCCTTGTTCTTGAATTTTCCATTTTATGTAAAATACCCACAGCCTCAGTTTTACTAAACCCTTTAATGTACTTGAAAGTTGCTATCATATCACCTCTTTCCCTTCTCTCCTCTAAGCTATACATATTTAGGTCATTGAGCCTGTCCTGGTAAGTTTTATTTTTTAGACCATGTACCATTTTGGTAGCCCTCCTTTGCACAGATTCAAGTTTGTTAATATCCTTCTGAAGATATGGCCCCCAGAACTGCACACAATACTCAAGATGAGGCCTAACTAATGATCTATAAAGTCGCATAAGAACCTTTCTATTTCTGCTGCAAATACCTCTACCAATACATCCAAGCATTCTGCTAGCCTTACTTGCTGCATTACTACATTGTTTACTAAGTTTTAAATCATCTGAAATAATAATTCCCAAGTCCTGTTCCTCGTCTGTAACAGTCAGTAAAGTGTCATTGAGTCTGTAATTAACATTTGGATTTTTCTTCCCTAAATGCATTATTTTACACTTTGCTGTGTTAAACTTTAGATCCCAGTCATTTGTCCAATCCTCCAATTGTTGTATATCACTTCTCATTTTGTCTACCCCCCCTGGAACATCCACTCTGTTGCAAATTTTTGTATCATCTGCAAAGAGACATACTTTCCCCTATTGTGTGTGGCTACCATAATTTTCAAGCACTGCCTTAGCCCTCTTGGGCATGGAGTTCACCAGAGCTTTACAGGTTGCCACTGGAGTCCTCTTCCACGCCTCCATGAGAACATCACAGAGCTGGTGGATGTTAGAGAACTAGCGCTCCCCACACCTTTCATTTGAGGATGCCCCACAGATGCTCAATAGGGTTTAGGTCTGGAGACATGCTTGGCCAGTCAATCACCTTTACCCTCAGCTTCTTTAGCAAGGCAGTGGTCATCTTGGAGGTGTGTTTGGGGTCGTTATCATGTTGGATACTGCCCTGCGGCCCAGTCTCCGAAGGGAGGGGATCATGCTCTGCTTCAGTATGTCACAGTACATGTTGGCATTCATGGTTCTCTCAATGAACTGTAGCTCCCTAGTACGATAGCCATGCAGACCAATTTGATGCAGTGTGCGATGTATGGTCTGAGCACTGACAGGCTGACCCCCCCACCCCTTCAACCTCTTCAGCAATGCTGGCAGCACTAATATGTATATTTCCCAAAGACAACTTCTGGATATGACGCTGAGCATGTGCACTCAACTTCTTTGGTTGACCATGGCGAGGCCTGTTCTGAGTGGAATCTGTCCTTTGAAACCGCTGTATGGTCTTGCCCACCATGCTGCAGCTCAGTTTCAGGGTCTTGGCAATCTTCTTATAGCATAGGCCATCTTTATGAAGAGCAACAATTCTTTTTTTCAGATCCTCAGAGAGTTCTTTGCCATGAGGTGCCATGTTAAACTTCCAATGACCAGTATGAGAGAGTGTGAGAGCGATAACACCAAATTTAACACACCTGCTCCCCATTAACACCTGAGATTTTATAACACTACTGAGTCACATGACATCGAGGAGGAAAAATGGCTAATTGGGCCCAATTTGGACATTTCCACTTAGGGGTGTACTCACTTTTGTTGCCAACGGTTTAGACATTAATGGCTGCGTGTTGAGTTATTTTGAGGGAACAGCAAATTTACACTGTTATAAATGCTGTTCACTCACTACTTTACATTGTAGCAAAGTGTCATTTCTTCACTGTTGTCACATGAAAAGATATAATAAAATATTTACGAAAATGTGAGGGGTATACTCACTTTTGTGAGATAATATATATATATATATATATATATATATACTGTATATATATATATATATATATATATATATATATATATATATATATATATATATATATATATATATATATATATATATATATATATATATATATATATATATATATCAATATCCAAAAGGAATGCACTCACCAATCCATGTGTGGATGTTCATATCTTAAATTTTGTATCTAATAAAGGACATTTTATTTCAATGAAAATCCAGTTAGTGCAGTGCTCTGTTCTGGATGAATGGATTTCAAACCTATAAATATATATATAAATGAAAAAAAGAGAAACAAGAACATACTCTTATCCAGCACTTAGCTATTTATTAAAACATTATAGTTAAGCTTGGTGGAGAAAGCATCCCATGACACTCCATAGAAAAACAATATACTCCCTACACATACTGTAGGTTAACAACATATTATATCATACGGCAAACAAGAAAAATATTCATAGACAAGCAAATGATCAAAAAGTCCCAAAGTGCACTGAAAATCACTAAGAGGCATCAAGGCTTGGATACAGTCCCTTAATAATCTCAATAGTTGCAGCGAGATAAATTTGTCCATCTATATTTTACTTTTTAACCTATGTTTAGGGACTATATTGTTTTCCTATGGAGTTTAATGGGATGCTTTCTCCACCAAGCTTAAAGGGACACTGAACCCACATTTTTTCTTTCGTGATTCAGATAGAGCATGCAATTTTAAACAACTTTCTAATTTACTCCTATTATCAATTTTTCTTCTTTCTCTTGCTTTCTTTATTTGAAAAAGAAGGCATCTAAGCTATTTCTTTATTTGAAAAAGAAGGCATCTAAGCTATTTTTTTGGTTCTGGACCATGGAAAGAACTTGTTTATTGGTAGGTGAATTTACCCACCAATCAGCAAGAACAACACAGTGTGTTCACCAAAAATGGGCCGACATCTAAACTTACAGTCTTGCATTTCAAATAAACATTCCAAGATAATGAAAAGAATTTGATAATAGGAGTAAATTAGAAAGTTGCTTAAAATTACATGTTCTATCTGAATCATGATAGAAAAAAATTGGGTTCAGTCAGTGTACCTTTAACTATTATGTTTTAATAAAGGGCTAGATAAGAGTATGTTCTTGTTACCCTTTTTTTTATAAGATTTATCTAACACTCCTGTGCACAAGGAGACGTGGCATAAGAGGTAATCTCTACACTTCTTCTTTTAGCTGCTTTCTTATTTTTCTGGAAAGTGTGATCTAATTGTTTTCAATGAACAAATGCAGCCAACATTTATTCATTTTATAACAACAACAGCACAAGAGGATGCTGAAATCCAAAGGGTGCGCCGATTAAATGTCACGTGATTATAATATATAAATATGCA
Organism: Bombina bombina; assembly: GCF_027579735.1. Lineage (NCBI taxonomy): Eukaryota > Metazoa > Chordata > Amphibia > Anura > Bombinatoridae > Bombina > Bombina bombina. Next base: position 776,337,367 of record NC_069501.1, on the reverse strand, counting down.
TGTATATATATATATATATATATATATATACATATAAAAGTGTATATATGTGTATATGTATCTAAGTATACAAAAGTAGTGAAGAATATATATCAATAGTTAATTGGTTCAAAACAATAAAATAAACAATAAATAAAAAAAAAAAAGTGCTAGAAAGTGAAACATACTAGAAAGTGAAGAAAAAAGTATAATGAATAAAATGACAATTAAATATTGACTAAATAAAAATATGCAATAAATGATTCGTGACTCAAAGTACAAGTTACTCACAATGATACGTCAATATGAATTTAGACAACAAACTAAAATAAATAACTTATGTATTGATAATAATTTATTCATTTTAATGAATGTGCTAAAACACCTCCATAATTCTAATACAATGGTCTAGATTCCAAGTGAAGCTCAAAATTGCACCTTCCCAAACGTGATATTTGCGCTCCACTCAGTAATATGAGTGTTGGTATTACAAGTTAGGCGCAATGCAAACGCGACTTCATTCTCATGCCGTTAGACACAGTAAAGCACCTAGCGCAGCTCAGGGGGCAATCCACGCAGCCTTGGGCACAAAATAAAAATATATATGTACTGTATATTAATATATTCATATATATTTATGTGTTTATATGTGTATATACACATTAACACATAAATATATATGTGAATAATCATTTACATATATATTCACAGAATAAACACAGTCCCCATTCACCTCAATGTAAAGGCACTTTAAGTGTTGTTGTTTTTTTTCCCAATCACCCCACATCCCTTCCCTTTGACCCCTTATAACTGCTTTGTGCAGTTATGTTTTGTTTTTTTATTAAAAATGCTCATCCTTATTTTTGAAAGTTAACTACTGTACACTTTATTTTGGGGGCAATTGAGGCACATTTGTTTAATTAACCAGAGGTCTGACTTCTGGTTAATTGCGCTAAGCGCAAAGTGCTCCCGTGACCTCACTGGAGCATTAAACAGTCACTTGTAATGGCTGGTTATATAAGGTGCGCTCGTAAACGGCCAAATTTGCCCCTCTAGCCCAATATGAGCAATATAGCATTACACGTATGTGTCAGAAGTTGTAAGGATTGAAAACATGCAGCAATTATTTGGCAATGATAGTCTTATATCCTGGCTATAATTGCTTGATGAGTGGCAGCCAAAGGTTTAATAAATCCAGTTGTTTATGAAACCTATGACATACAGAGAACAGTTATTATTTTTATGCATATTTGTTTCTGTGTTACACATTTGCTGTAATGCTGTGGATGTTCTCATACATCTCTTTGAACTATTATGTAAACAACTCATCTATTTATTGGCTTGATGAGGCACGTTAACAAAAAATATATGCATGTATGCAATATCTATGAAGTATATATATGCATTTTTGTTTGTGGTATACTTATACAAAGGTCTTAATAAAGTAAATGCTGAAAGGGTTAAATTGTGTTAAACAAGTAGAAGAAAATGTGTATGGAGTTCTTTACACAAAAAGATAACAATAGCATAGATTACAAGTGGAGCACAAAAATATTAGAGCTGTTGAGTGTTAAAACCCCTCCAGTTAAATTAATGCGCTCTTATTCTTGTGCTTATATTACAAGTAAAATGGTTGCGCTCAAGTGAAAGTCAGACATGCTAACATATGGACTTTGGATAGCATGGCGGTGCTAACTGCCTCACCTCATAGATTTCTAAAAGATCAACAACGTTCCTCCAGCACTCCAAGAAAGGATACAGCAGACTCCGGTAAGTAAAAAGATATAGCCTTTATTCCTTCCAGCAATTAAAAACAGCAGCATCAATTTGTAATCAGAGGGAAGTGGAAGTGTATGAGGTCAAACATGTTTCGTCTTCACAACGTAACTTCCTCAATGACCCAGATTTCTAAAAGGCTTGCTCCAAAATTCAGTTTTGGCTTTTGCTTTAGTGATAATTTGAAGGTGCACTAAGCCAAAGTGCAATATATAGCTAAATTTGTTTTAAGAAATAGTTTAATTACATGTGTTCAGTATTGAGTTGTTACTAGATGGTATAAACACCTTAGGCTCGCTGAGCGAGTGCTGTGTTTAAAATGCTGGTGCACGGTGCATACTTAAATACACTTTTGAAACAGCTTTAGCTTTTATTAGAAGCATTTTTGCTAATACATGTATAATACAAAAATAGTAACATGCAACACTGAAATACATCCATGTGGGTTCCAATCTTAGCTGGAATGTCCCTTTAATATGGTTACTGAACTTGATTAAATCAGTTATGGAATATTTCCTTTCTTTTTCCTGATTTTTCATCTTCCATTAAAAATACTGACCCAGCAACCAATAAACAGTTAAGAGATTAATTGATTTTGGTGTTTGCACATTTTTAAAATCAAAGAATTTATAAACCTCTTATCTCAACTGGCTCTATTTATGAAACTACAAATGCAACTTTCGAGCCCCAGCTTAGCAGGCTCGCATGAGCCTTAGACCACAGCTACATAACCTCTCTGCCTCCTTAAGGGTGAGGGAGTTCTTGTGCAGTGAGATTTTGCCCACTCATCACGATGGGGGGGGGGGGGGGGGGTCACTGTGTTTTGTCTGAATTACAAACAAAAATACTTAACAATATAATTGAATAGGTCTAAACACTTTTTTTCTTTGTTTAAATTTTGTATAATTTGATCCATGTAAGATGTTCTAATTCTAGAGCATGCAGAAACAAAAGAATGTAGTAATATTCACAGAGATTACGAGTTTTGCGCTAAACAGGATGCGAAACTAACACCAAAAAGTTGCAATATTTCCCTCTCCATAGCGCTGCTATTACGAGTTACTGAAAAGCTTCCTTGTGCGTGCAAAATGGTGGCGTTAAGCTCCATACCGCACAAAAGCGAAGGGCTGATTTGACATGCTCGTGTATGCTTTCCCCTATAGACATCAATGGGAAGAGAATGTTAAAAAAAAACTAACACCTGAAGTGCAGAATGGCGATCACCGTAATGCAACCCAATTGATGTCTATGGGGAAAAAAAAGGTACGTTTAAACCTAACACCCTAACATAAACCCTAAGTCTAAACAACCCTAATCCGCCGCCCCGACATCGCCGACACCTAAATAAAGTTATTAATCCCTAAACTGGCGCCCCCGACATCGCCGACACTAATAAGAGCTATTAACCCCTAATCTGATGCTCCCCGACATCGCTGCCATTATAATAAAGTTATTAACCCCTAAACCTCCGGCCTTCCACATCTCCGCCACTAAATAAACCTATTAACCCCAAAACCACCACTCCCCAACATTGCTGCCACTAAATAAAATGATTAACCCCTAAACCTCTCGCCTCCCATATCGCTGCTACTAAATAGCCTATTAACCCCTAAACCTCTGGCGCCCCACATCGCCGCCACTAAATAAGCCTATTAAACCCTAATCCACCAGCCCCCCACATCGTAAAACATTAATTTAAACTATTAACCCCTAAACCTAACAGCCCTCTAACTTTAAATTAAAATTACAATATAACTATATTTAAATAAAGAAAACTTTAAGTTAAACAGATCTTTTACCTGTAAAAAAATACAAAGTCCCCCCACTACCCAACCAACCGTGCAAAATAAAAAAAACTAACTCTAAAAAAACTAAGCTACTTATTGCCCCTAAAGGGGCATTTGTATGGGCATTGCCTTTAAAAGGGCATTCAGCTCTTTTTCACTGCCCTTTTAAGGGCATTCAGCTCTTTTACAATTGCCCAAAGCCCTAATCAAAAAACAAACAAAAAAAAAAAAAAAAACAACTAATACTAACCCCATTAAATCTACTCAAGGTTCCTGGGATTGGCTTACAGGATAGGAGCTGTCCCTGAGATGGATGAAGGTTTTCCTGCCTAGATGAAGACTTCTCGCCGCCTGGATGAAGATGGATGTCCGGACTTCAGGAAACTTGAGTAGATTTAATGGGGTTAGCATTAGTTTTTTGGGTTTTTTTTTTTTTTAGATTAGAGATTTGGTGAATTGTAAAATAACTGAATGCCCTTTTAAGGGCAGTAAAAAAAAAGAGCTGAATGCCATTTTAAGGGCAATGCCCATACAAATGCCACTTTAGGGGCAATGGGTATTTTAGGATTAGGATTTTTTTATTTTTTTATTTTGGGGGGTTGGTTGGGTGGTGGGGTTTACTGTTGGGGGGACTTCATATTTTTTTACAGGTAAAAGCTGTTTAACTTAGGGCAATGGCCTACAAAAGGCCATTTTAAGGGCTATTGGTAGTTTATTGTAGGTTAGGGAGTATTTTTATTTGGGGGGGGGCTTTTATTTTTATAGGGCTATTAGATTAAGTGTAATTGTTTTTATTTTTGATAATTTTGTTAATTATTTTTTGTAAGCTTAGTGTTTTTTATTTTTTGTAATTTAGTGTTTATTTTTTTTGTAATTTTTGATTTTTTTTTCCGTAGTGTTAGATTTTTTTAAATTTGTAATTTAGATTTTTTAATTGGTAGTATTTTTTTATTTTATTAGAATAGTTATGTTAGGTTAATTTATAGTTTAATGTTAGGTTTATTTTTATTTTACAGGTAAATTTTTATTTATTTAAATATAGTTATATTATAATTTTAATTTAAAGTAAGGGGGGTGTTAGGTTTGGGGTTTAATAGTCTAATTTGGTGTTTTGCGATGTGGGGGGCTGACGGTTTAGGGGTTTATAGGTTTATTTAGTGGCAGAGATGTGGGAGGACAAAGGTTTAGGGGTTAATAGGTTTATTTAGTGGCGGCGATATCGGGGAGCTGCGGAATAGGGGTTACTAACTTTATTATAGTGGCAGTGATGTTGGGGTGCGGGGGAATAGGGGTTAATATATTTAAATAGTGTTGGCGATATGGGTGGACAGCAGATTAGGGGTTAATCACTTTATTTAATAGTAGCAATGTAGGTGGGCAGCAGATTAGGGGTTAATAGCTTTAATATAGTGTTTGTGATGCGGGAGGATGGTGGTTTAGAGGTTAATAGGTAGTTTATGGGTATTTAGTTATGAGTTTTGTGAAACTTTTTTTTAAACAAAACTCATAACTACTGCTCTCAGATGGCGGTATGGATTGTGTCGGTATAGGTTGTAATGCAAGCTTTTCAGCATCACCGAACAACCTGTAATACTGGCGCTATGGAAATCCCACACAAAAATGTAATTATTTTGAGTGCGGGATTGACATTGCGTTACAGGCTAAAATGCTTGCGGCATAGCTAACTTTAATGCTGGAGCCTCGTTTGGATGTTTTTCTTCTTATCTGTATAGCTATACCGACACGACTTGAAATATGTGTTACTGCCATTACGCTGGAATTTTTCAGCGTTAAAAGCCGCAACACAAAACTCGTAATCAAGGTGTATGAAAGCTATTATTAAAAAGAGGATAAAGGGCAAATGATATAGGGCCAAATTATGAGAGGTGCACTAACAGTTACGTAGGAGCGAAAAGGGTTTATCACGGGTGTTTGAGCACATCGAGTTTAGCGCTCGTATTTCAAGTTGAAAGTAAACGCGAACACATACGTGCGATCACAATTTATGCTATAATGATTACCACAACCTTAGAGCTCTGGTCAACTGTTTTGTGAAACAATAATTTGTACAAAACAAATTAAAAAATATATTACAATGTACAGTTACACTTATAATAACACTATCTAATAAAAAATATTTAAAAAACAAATTGCACAAAAAAGTTACAATGGCTCAAAGATATGTGGTCCTAGGCAGGAAAATGTCTTTAACAAAGAGATACGTTCATATACATGTCTAAATATGTATATATGTGTGTGTGTGTATATATATATATATATATATATATATATATACACTGTATGTTTGTACATAAGTATTTATGTCTTTATATGTACATATATATATATATATATATATATATATATATATATATATATATATATATATATATATATATATATATATATATATATATATATATATATTAGTGCATTAGAGCCCTTTGCAGTTAAGAAGATAAAAACATGTCAAAGCATATTTATGCAATATTGATATTTAATAACGTGTTATACTGTGTATTTACTGTAAACATTTCACATTACAATGTCCTGGACATAGTAGAATATGTTCTATGTATTTTAAAATAGATATTTCTATAAACATATATCTGTATATATCTATACCTATATACAGTATATGATAAAGATATATATATTTTCAGATATATGTAGAAATGTGTATTTATGAAAAAATAGAAATATTCTGCTATGTGAAGAACATTGGAATGTGAAATATTAATATTTTCATGTCGGGTTAGAGCACCTTAAAATATGCGATCAGGTTTTTGCAAGATGATGCTTTTTTCCCCACTTTTCTTGCTTCATTGACGTCTATGGGAGGACACGTTAAAGTGATTGCAATATTCAAAGTTTGACTTTTTACACGCATCGGGTTAGCGCGTGAGCAAAAACGTTTTACTTTCAATTTGTAATATGAGGGCTACCCGACACGCAAGAAGCTTACTTTTAGTGAAAACTTCATGAGCCTAAAAGGGTTCTTAAGTTTTACCAATTGCTATGTTATTTTATGCAGCGCTTTCACAAAATATCATTTATCTCTTCAATCTGATCAGTTATTGCTCCATTATTTAAAAAAATCTTATGCTACCATAGAGGCGGGTGAAGCTGGTAAAGCTAAAAAAGCAGCAGTGCATTTTACCCACTTTGTAGCCTTGCCCCATGAACAGAGAACATCTCAAGAAATCCCAGTATACTTGATAAAGTGTAATTTAAACACCTTTAGGGAAGAGGTAAAAACACACTTTAGAGGCAAACTACAGAAAAAGAATCTACTATACTTAATAAGCTTTTAAATTACATATCACTCTAACTTTTGCTCAACTGTTCGTTGTGCTGTTTGATAAAAAATAAACCATTTCAAAACTAAAATCAAAAAGTGGTGTAGTTGGGGGCGTGGCTTGGAGACGGCCATGATCAGAAGCAATCTTATGGAGCTCTTCAAACTCATATAAATATTTATCGAATTTATTCTCTCAAATTGGACTTCTTACATTGGAAACTAAAGAGCACACACTGGAGAAGACAAGGAGCTGAAAGATGCTTTAATATGCAGGATATCTTATACTAGGTCTTCACGGTAAGGACCTGGTGGGTAGGCCACACTTTCATCATACGCAAACATCACCCCCCTCCTCGAGTACGCACTTTACTCGAGTAGTGCAGTATTCATCTGCTACTTTTTGCTAAACTAGCCATAACAACGCATAAAGCTGTCACTATGGAGGACTCCTGTGCTGCGATTCTATCTACGCTAGAAGCATTGGAACGCTTAATTGATTGCAGGTTTATGAATCTGAGGGCTGAATGCCAAGCTACACGACCGGAGAGTCTGCTTTCTAAGGCGCAGAGATACGGTGTGGTGGGTGGAGTGGAGGAATGGACTGATAATCTAACAAGCCCATACACAAGCACAGCGTTGCACAGACCTGACCTAACGCCTCATCTTCAAGCTTTCAGGGGCCAAAAGTATGAGAACCTATGCACAGACTGCTCCTTGGTATCCTCGGTCCCCCTGGGAGGGGATGCGGCCGGTCCCTGCAGGGGTAATGAGGACGACACTGACATCCAGAAAAGGAGCCTTTCGGCAATATATGCGCAGCCAGCAGCGCTGACCTTATCGGCCAGCAATGTGAAGAGCAATGAAGGTGAGGAGTTTTTGCCGAGAAAGCAGTTGCGCTTTGAGTCAGCTATGCAATTTGCAAGTGCGTGTGCCTCTGGAGATACAGCGGTCCGGTCACTACTCTATTCACCCCTTAGACGTCATCTCAGAGTTAGTGCTGGACTAGGGGTCTATGTTCCAGGTTGGAGAGCAATTCAAATAGAATATAATTTATCCCCTAAATTTCGCATAAAAGTAGGAGTGGGCTAATTCTGGATGACATACAGATGAGGCCCTGCTTCCTTACCCCCGTACCAGGTTGTTGGATGACTGGGACTTTTGAACACTATACTAAGACTTATGCTCATAGATATAAAGGTACTTATTTTCGGTTACACCCATAGTTATATTACTCTTAAATGTTTTTATACAACTTTATGTTTGGGGTCCACTGTATGCAAATGCTATGATATTATTAATATTGTTTTTTTTGTTTTGTTTTTTAACTATGTAAATGTCTAAGTCACCTATTATCTTTTACTTAATCACACCTTTAGGGTATATGGTCTGTAGGTAAGGAGCAACTATGCTTATGTGATTGGGTTTACTTGAAATAATGTTTGTAGACTTCCCTTAGCTTTTGGAATATATACGTAAATATAAATACATTATATATATTTAAATATAAGAGTAGGGGCTGAGTTAGATGGCGTCTATTGACATCTGGAAATGGGTACTATACCTATTAGATCCAAGATTTATATAGCTTATATTTAGTACCAGTCTGTCTGCAATAAGCTGCAGGGACAATATTTTATCCTTTGCTATAATACCTTAGTCCTGCCTAATATGCAAGGCATATTAATTATAGGCCTCCCAAAAATAATTTTCTGTATATACCTATTCAGTAATAAGCTGTAGGGACAATAGTTCATCCTTTGCTATAGTACCTTAGACCTGCCTAATGTATGAGGCATATTAGTTATGGACCTCCCAAAATAATTTTCTGTATATATCTATTAGTTCCCTGATAAACTTCCACATGGTGATGTTTTACAATTAATTACTGTTAACGTGGCGCAAGGGATGAGATATAGTATCAGTGAGATTAGGACTGTATTTGGCTTGGCATGATGACCTTTTTTGTTTTACTGAAGGGGTATCTTTAGAGAGATCTGAATGCCCGGAGATTGGCTGCAGTTACAAGTCTTTGGTGCACAATGATAGTCTAATTCCCTTCTTATATATTATTCTGATATGAGTATGCCAGCATCGCTTATCTTTATCTCACCTTGGTTGGAGCCAACCTATCCCCAATTGTTTTTATGCAAGTTAACCTTTATGTTCATTTTAAACTCTCCAGATGTTAGGATACCATCTAGATAGATGGATGGTGTGTAAGAGTCCTTATGTCATCTGTGTAATTGGGTAGCCCCTCCTCACATCCTATGCAAAGAACAGATTTCATATAGTATGCCATGCTAACTTTCCTTTTTTATACCATATATTTTCTTAGGTACAAGAGCTACCTTTTATGTCATATGAGGAAACTTGTTACTCAAGTTGTTAAAGGTTAGAACTTCTTAGTTAAGATAGTTTCCTGATGTTGTAAGCACTGTACTTTTCATATAGTATGTCATTACTCTAAATATTCCAGTTTAAAGTATCTTTCTAATAGGCAGCTTATTTGTTTTTTAAAGAAGTACATCAGTAATTTGGAAAACACAAAAACTTTAAGGTATCAAATTGGTTTATCACTCTTGTATTAGTAGTGACTATTGTAGTAATTATTCATGTCATGATATGCCATATGAGTTCATTTAATTTCTGAAATGTCTTGGAATTCAGGTGAAATATTTTTGAGGCGTATTGTATATTGAAGATTGTTGTCTATTATTTTCTCTTTTTCTGTTATTTAGATGATGCACCTATTGTACTGCCATATATCATGTACTTCTAAATACCTTAAATAAAAAACTTTGATTTTAAAAAAAAAAAAAAAAAAGTGGTGTAGTTATAGGGGCCAATTTATCATAGTGTGAGCAGACATGATATGATGTAGCATATCATGTCCGCCGCACATCGATATATTTATCACTGCACCAGCAGTTCACAAGAACTGCTGGTGCAATGCCGCCCCCTGCAGATTTGAGGCAGGGAGTGTCAATCAACCCGATCGTATTTGATCAGATTGATTTCTGTCCACGGCCTCAGAGCAGGTGGACAAGTTATGAAGCAGCGGTCTTTAGACCGCTGCTTCATAACTTCTGTTTCCGGCGAGCCTGAAGGCTCTCCGGAAACAAGGGGCATCAAGCTCCGTATGGAGCTTGATAAATCGGCCCCATTGGGTCTACTTAAACTTTTTATTTTTTTTAAAAATAGATAATCCCTTTATTAGCTATTCCTCAGTTTTGCATAACTAACATCAGCCTCTGCAGACTGCCTTCTTATCTCAGTGTTTTTTACAAACTTGCATTTCAAGCAATAAGTGCTGACTCATAAATAACTATACGGGAGAGAGCACAATGTAATCTAAATGGCACACGTGCCTTCCAAGGGCTTAGTTTAGCCTTTAACAAAGAATACAAAGATAACTAAGGAAATTTGATGATAAAAGTAAATTATTTAAAGTTGAATGTCCTATATGAATCATGAAAGTTTAATTTTTACTTTATTGTCCCTTTAAATCCCAATGATTTTTATTTTTTTTACATTATAGCTAGTTTAAAAAAAATTAAAAAAAATGCCTCATGTTATTCTTTCAAATTAAATATGTAAATGTATGTGAATGCTGTTGAGCATCTGGATTTTTTTTTTTACATTGTAAACTATATTTATGTAATGCAGCTATACATATTTGCCATTTACTTATGCCAAAATACTAGACATTTGATCGAACAGACAAAGTGTTAAAGCTTTTTAATACATGTATGTACACTAGTTTATTATATAACTAGATTTTAAAATATGATGTGCTTTTCTCTTAAAAGTACAGTCTACTACAGAATTGTTATTGTTTAAAAAGATTAACAATCCCATTACACATTCACCAGTTTTGCATAACCAACACTGTTATATTAATATACTTTTTAACTCAGTGATTACGTTGTATCTAAGTCTCTGCAGACTGCCCCTTATCTCTGTGCTTTTTTACAAACACCTTTTATCCAATCAGTGCTGACTCCTAAGTAACTCAATATTAGTGTTATCTATATGGCACACATGAACTAGTGCTGTCTAACTATGAAAAACTGTCAAAATGCACTGAGATAAGAAGTGGCCTTCAAGGGCTTAGAAATTAGCAAATGATCCTAGCTAGGTTTAGCTTTCAACAAAGAATATCAAGAGAACAAAGTAAATTTGATTATAAAAGTAAATAGGAAAGTTTTAAAAATGCATGCCCTCTTTGAATCATGAAAGTTTAATTTTGACTAAACTTTCCCTTTAAATACAATACATATGGCATTTTACCTATTGGAATACAATCACCTAGATTACGAGTTTTGTTGGTAAATACTTGCGGGGCTAACGCTCCTTTTTTTTCCAGTGCTTACTTTAAACAACGCTGGTATTACAAGTTTTCTGAATGGCTGCGTTAGCCTCAGAAAAGTGAGTGTTGAGCAAATTTAGCTCCACTTCTACCTGTAATACCAGCGTTGCTTACGGTAGCGGTAAGCTGGCAAAACGTGCTTGTGCCCGATTTCCCCATAGGATACAATGGGGCTGAGCTGGCTGAAAAAAAACCTAACACCTGCAAAAAAGCAGCGTTCAGCTCTTAACGCAGCCCCATTGTTTCCTATGGGGAAACACTTTCTAAGTCTACACGTAACACCCTAACATGAACCCCGAGTCTAAACACCCCTAACCTTACACTTATTAACCCCTAATCTGCCGCCCCCGCTATTGCTGACACCTACATTATATTATTAACCCCGAATCTTCTGCCCCCAACGTCGCCACCACCTACCTACACTTATTAACCCCTGATCTGCCAACCAGACATCGCCGCCACTATAATAAATGAATTAACCCCTAAACCACCGCACTCCCGCCTCACAAACACTATAATAAATTGTATTAACCCCTAATCTGCCGTCCCTAACATCGTCGTTACCTACCTAAAATTATTAACCCCTAATCTGCCGCCCCCAATGTCGCCGCTACTATAATAAAGTTATTAACCCCTAAACCTAAGTCTAACCCTAACACCCCCCTAAATTAAATATAATTTAAAGAAATCTAAATAAAATTACTATAATTAAATAAATTATTCCTATTTAAAACTAAATACTCACCTATAAAATAAACCATAAGATAGCTACAATATAACTAATAGTTACATTGTAGCTATTTTAGGATTTATATTTATTTTACAGGCAACTTTGTATTTATTTTAACTAAGTACAATAGCTATTAAATAGTTAATAGCTATTTAATAGCTACCTAGTTAAAATAATTACAAAATTACCTGTAAAATAAATCCTAACCTAAGTTACAAATACGCCTAACACTACACTATCAATAAATTCATTAAATCAATTAACTACAATTATCTAAACTAAAATACAATTAAATAAACTAAACAATAGTACAAAAATACCCACTAAATTACAAAAAATAAAAAATATTACAAGAATTTTAATCTAATTACACCTAATCTAAGACCCCTAATAAAATAAAAAAGCCCCCCAAAATAATAAAATAAATTAAAAAAGTAATCAGCTCTTTTGCCAGCCCTTAAAAGGGTGATTTTTTTTGTACTATAGTTTAGTTTATTTAATTGTATTTTAGTTTAGATAATTGTAGTCAATTGATTTAATTAATTTATTGATAGTGTAGTATTAGGTGTATTTGTAACTTAGGTTAGGATTTATTTTACAGGTAATTTTGTAATTATTTGAACTAGGTAGCTATTAAATAGTTATTAACTATTTAATAGCTATGGTACCTAGTTAAAATAAATACAAAGTTGCCTGTAAAATAAATATAAATCCTAAAATAGCTACAATGTAACTATTAGTTATATTGTAGCTATATTAGGATTTATTTTATAGGTAAGTATTCAGTTTTAAATAGGATTCATTTATTTAATTATAGTAATTTTATTTCATTTTATTTCAATTATATTTAAGTTAGGGGGGTGTTAGGGTTAGGGTTAGACTTAGGTTTAGGGGTTAATAACTTTATTATAGTAGCGGCGACATAGGGGGCGGGAGATTAGGGGTTAATAATTGTAGGTAGGTGGCGGCGACGTTGGGGGGGCAGATTAGGGGTTAATAAATTTTATTATAGTGTTTGCAAGGCGGGATTGCATCAATTTAGGGGTTAATACATTTATTATAGTGGCAGCGATGTCCGGTCGGCAGATTACGGGTTAAATAATTTTATTATAGTGTTTGCGATGTGGGGGGCCTCAGTTTAGGGGTTCATAGGTAGTTTATGGGTGATAGTGTACTTTTTAGCACTTTAGTTAAGAGCTTTATGTTCCGGCGTTAGCCCATAAAACTCTTAACTACTGACTTTTATATGCGGTAGGAGTCTTGAAGGTAGAGTCTGTACCGCTCACTTCTTCCAAGACTTGTAATACCGGCGTTAGCCAAATCCCATTAAAAAGATAGGATACGCAATTGACATAAGGGGATTTGCAGTAGCGAAAAGTCACGGAAGAAAAGTGAGCGGTACACCTGTACCTGCCATACTCGTAATACCAGTGGGCGTTAAAAAGCAGCGTTAGGACTCCTAACACTGCTTTTTAAAGCTAACACAGAACTCGTAATCTAGGCGTTTGTTTGCAGAGACAAATAAATGTATTTAGTTTCAAAATATCCTTATTTGTGAGTTAAAGGGACAGTCCACTGTAATGTTGGTTTCTCCTTAATGTGTTTCCAATTACTTGATACACCAGCTCCAGTTTCAAATGTATGGGAAATTGTTCCTTTAGGTATTTTGTATATGAAATAGCTGTTTTTGCTAACTGAAACCAGAATCCAATACAAAGGACTGATCTTGTAGGGAGAGAATACCTAATTATCTTATCTGTCTAATTATTTACACAAAGTCCTCCTTATCTTCTTTATTCCTGTTTACTCAAAGGCCAAAACATAGGCCCCTGATTCTATCACGCTCACTGGGCTGGTGAGATTCTTTAGGAATGCTTGTCAGTACCTGGTGGAGTTCTGTAAACAGGGTTTCTAGCTAAGGTTTATAAACTGCATTTTTATATGGGAAGGAGAAGAATACATTACAAAAATACATACATAAAAATGATGCAAAATAATTGAACCATTGATGCAAAATAACTCAGAAAAAAATATTGTTAAAGTGCATAAAATATCATAACAAAATTGTTCCCCAAAAGGCGTAAAATTGAGCTCCATACCGCACTCCAATCCCAGCGCTACTTAAGTCAGTGGTGAGCTGGTTGTACGTGCTCGTGCACGATTTCCCAATAGACATCAATGGTTAGAGCCGGCTGAAAAAAAGCCTAACACCTGTCATAAAGCAGCGTAAAGCTCCGTAATTTGATTCCTATGGGGAAACTAAATTTATGTTTACACCTAACACCCTAACATGAACCCCGAGTCTAAACACCCCTATTCTTACACTTATCAACCCCTAATCTGCCACCCCCGACATCGCAGACACCTACATTATACTTATTAACCACTAATCTGCCGCTCCGGACATCGCCGCCACTATAATAAACATATTAACCCCTAAACTGCTGCACTCCCGCCTCACAAACACTAGTTAAATAGTATTAAACCCTAATCTGCCACCCCTAACATCGCCACCACCTACCTACATTTATTAACCCCTAATCTGCCGCCCCCAACGTTGCCGCCACTATACTAAATGTATTAATCCCTAAATCTAAGTCTAACGCTAACACCCCTTAACTTAAATATAATTAAAATAAACCTAAATAAAACTTACTATTAATAACTAAATAATTCCTATTTAAAAATAAATACTTACCTATAAAATAAAACCTAAGCTAGCTACAATATAACTAATAGTTACATTGTAGCTAGCTTAGGGTTTATTTTTATTTTACAGGCAAGTTTGTATTTACTTTAACTAGGTAGAATAGTTACTAAATAGTTATTAACTATTTACAAACTACCTAGCTAAATTAACTACAAATTTACCTGTAAAATAAAACCTAACCTAAGTTACACTAACACCTAACACTACACTACAATTAAATAAATGACCTAAATTAAATACAATTAAATAAATGAAATACAATTAGCTAAATTACAAAACCCCCCACTAAATTACAGAAAATAAAAAAACAAATTACAAGATATTTAAACTAATTACACCTAATCTAATAGCCCTATCAAAATAAAAAAAGTCCCCAAAATAAAAAAAACCCTAGCCTAAACTAAACTACCAATAGCGCTTAAAAGGGCTTGTTGTGGGGCATTGCCCCAAAGAAATCAGCTCTTTTACCTGAAAAAAAAAAATACAAACAACCCCCCCCAACAGTAAAACCCACCACCAACATAACCAACCCCCCAAATAAAACCCTAACTAAAAAAACCTAAGCTCCCCATTGCCCTGAAAAGGGAATTTGGATGGGCATTGCCCTTAAAAGGGCATTTAGCTCTATTGCGCTCCCAAAGCCCTAACCTAAAAATAAAACCCACCCAATAAACCCTTAAAAAAACCTAACACTAACCCCTGAAGATCCACTTACAGTTTTGAAGATCCGACATCCATCCTCAATGAAGCCGGGAGAAATCTTCATCCAAGCCGGGAGAAGTGGTCCTCCAATCAGCCAATAGGATTGAGCTTGCATTCTATTGGCTGTTCCAATCAGCCAATAGAATGCAAGCTCAATCCTATTGGCTGATTGGATCAGCCAATAGGATTGAAGTTCAATTTTTGATTTTTTTAACCTTAATTCCAATTGGCTGATAGAATTCTATCAGCCAATCGGAATCTAAGGGACGCCATCTTGGATGACATCACTTAAAGGAACCTTCATTCGTCGGGAGTCGTGGGAACAAGAGGATTCTCCGCATCGGATGTCTTGAAGATGGACCCGCTCCACGCCGGATGGATGAAGATAGAAGATGCCGTCTGGATGAAGACTTCTGCCCGTCTGGAGGACCACTTCTCCCAGCTTGGATGAAGATTTCTCCCGGCTTTGTTGAGGATGGATGTCGGATCTTCAAAACAGTAAGTGTATTTTCAGGGGTTAGTGTTAGTTTTTTTTTAAGGGTTTATTGGGTGGGTTTTATTTTTAGGTTAGGGCTTTGGGCCGCAATAGAGCTAAATGCCCTTTTAAGGGCAAGGCTTATCCAAATGCCCTTTCCAGGGCAATGGGGAGCTTATTTTTTTTTAGTTAGGGTTTTATTTCGGGGGTTGGTTGTGTGGGTGGTAGGTTTTACTGTTGGAGGGGTTGTTTGTATTTTTTTTCAGGTAAAAGAGCTGATTTCTTTGGGGCAATGCCCCACAAAAGGCCCTTTTAAGGGCTATTGGTAGTTTAGTTTAGGCTAGGGTTTTTTTTTTTTTTTTTTTTTTTTTTTTTTTTGATAGGGCTATTAGATTAAGTGTAATTAGTTAAATATCTTGTAATTTGTTTTTTATTTTCTGTAATTTAGTGGGGTTTTTTTTGTAATTTAGGTAATTGTATTTAATTTTTTTTATTGTATTTAATTAGATCATTTATTGAATTGTAGTGTAGTGTTAGGTGTTAGTGTAACTTAGGTTAGGTTTTAATTTACAGGTAAATTTGTATTTATTTTAGCTAGGATAGTTAGTAAATAGTTAATAACTATTTAGTAACTATTCTACCTAGTTAAAATAAATACAAACTTGCCTGTAAAATAAAAATAAACCCTAAGCTAGTTACAATCTAACTATTAGTTATATTGTAGCTAGCTGAGGGTTTATTTTACAGGTAAGTATTTATTTTAAATAGGAATTATTTAGTTATTAATAGTAAGTTTTTATTTAGATTTATTTTAATTATATTTGTTAGGGGGTGTTAGGGTTAGGGTTAGACTTAGGTTTACGGGTTAATAAATTTAGTATAGTGGCGGCCACGTTGGGGGCAGCAGATTAGGGGATAATAAATGTAGGTAGGTGGCGGCAATGTTAGGGACAGCAGATTAGATGTTAATAATATTTAACTAATGTTTGCTAGGTGGGAATACGGTGGTTTAGGGGTTAATATGTTTATTCTAGTGGTGGTGTCCAGAGCGTCAGATTAGGGTTAATAATTTTATTTTAGTGTTTGCTATGCGGGAGGGCCTCAGTTTAGGGGTTAATAGGTAGTTTATGGGTGTTAGTGTACTTTTTAGCACTTTAGTTATGAGTTTTATGCTACAGCTTTGTAGTGTAAAACTCATAACTACTGACTTTAGAATGCGTTACGAATCTTGATGGGATAGGGTGTACCGCTCACATTTTGGCCTCCCAGGACAAGCTTGTAATACCGGCGCTATGGAAGTCCCATAGAAAAAAGACTATACGCAATTTGCGTAAGTTGGTTTGCGGTAAGGCCAAAAAAGTGTGCGGTGCCCCTAAATCTGCAAGACTCGTAATACCAGCGTAAGTAAAAAAGCAGCATTATGAGGCTTAACGCTGCTTTTTTACTCATAACGCAAGACTCGTAATCTAGCCGATAGAAATTTGTACAAAATACAAGTGTAATTGTTTTTTCTTGTAAAATGGGCTGAACATGGATGTTCCATGGGCGTATATGAAATTGTCTCTCAAATCCTGGCATAATCCTGTAAATATTTTCCCCACACAGATCTCTTGAGTTTTGACTATAATGGAAATAAAAATATTGCGAATGCACAATCACAAAACATAAAGTTTACATACATAAAATTATACTGAACAACACATATACATCAAACAATGTATATACACATATTTCATATACCAACAATTCCCCTGCTCCTATAGATGTATTATTGATATGTTAAATTTACTACTTTACTGTAAGAACAGGGGTTGATTTTCTTTTCACGTGTAAATTATATTGTCATACAGTTCTTTGTAAAGGGATCATTTACATTACCCAGACATCCCAAACTGCAGAAACTCATTTCAGGGAGGTGGCTTCACCCGCTACTGTGCCACCACCCCCCTCCCAGTTATATATTGGACACCTTGAAGTTGGGATGTCTGCATTACCCCTTTGATGTAGGTGGCAATGTTGCTTTGAATATATAGCTTGTATCAGAGAAGCATCACCACCCACTGAAATGTATGCTAAAATGCCTCTCGGAGATGCTGCCTTTTAACAGTACTGTCAGCCCTTTTGAATATTTTGCTGACTTTTTTGACATTGTGACAAATCCCTTTTGAATTTCTCATGGTACTTTGGATCATTAAGGCCTAGGAGTGGGGAGGGGATGATATCAACCACACACCGCTAGAGGACTGATTTTTTGGGGGAAGGATTTTTATTTTGCTCTTTCTAAATAGAATATTACATTATGAAGTAGTACACTATAATGCATATTAAACAAATAAGTCAAATTTTCAGAACATGAACAAATTATTTAAAGGAAAAACAAACTATATTTATGAAATTTGTGGGTATTCTTATTAATTAGAATATTGTCTGTTTGACTTATGTATGTGATAAAAACTGTGAAATGCAAGTCTTTTTAATGAGGTATTTTGATTATGGGTGCTAAGATAGGTTGCCTCTAACCTTACTATGAAGGATGCAGAATTGTAGTGGTGGTGTATAGGCATCTGTAATTTTTTTTCAATTGGAGCAAAAAAAATAATGCCCCATACTTTATAATAGTAACATGTGCAGTAAAAGAGACTAGCTTGTTCTTCACAACAACTACACATCATTTTAAAAAGGATTTATCACTGGCATTAAAAGAGTGATTTGTGCTTACATTTAAAGAGCAACATTTCAGGAGTACTTTGCCCCACTTACTCTCTAAACAGCCACGAGTGGGAATAATTTCATATTAGTTACTCCTGCTTTTCTATTTTATATCTCACGTCCATCTATTTACTATTTAGACCTCTCCTTGTTGGGTACAGCAAAGAAATTGCTATTGACACTTTTGTGTATAAATGATGTTACAATTATGATTGGGAGTAATGGTCATCCCCTCTCTAACTTTAGAACCACTATTTTTGTAAGATATAGAACAAAGTGGTCAAAGCGGGTGAGATAGATAAAACAACAAAAAAACTTGCAAGATCTGAGTGGAAATGTTTTTTTCTGATAAAATGTTTATCAAAAGAATATATCAGGTATTTCTGCTGCTAAATTAAAAAATAAAAATAAACACTAGGAATCCATTTTAAAATTTAGTTTTCTGACAAACTGCAATAGTACTGAATTTGAAAACTACACCAAAACAAAGCACATGCCACTTCACTTCTAATGAAATGGAATAGACACAATAGGCTCCATATACTAAACAGCAGATGCTGTTTTGGAGCCCTTGCATGGAAGGCTCACTCATGTGAGCTTTCCCACCGCAATGTAAGAAGCAGTGGTCATATGTTCATCCGGGGTGATTGACAGACCCTGCTCTGGTACGAATTGTCATGCTAGAGCAGGGAGCCAGCATTGCACAAGGAAGTCCTTGTGCAATGGTACATCTGGGCAGTGGTTGTTCTCATTGAAGGCAGGCAGATAATTTCCCAAGTCTGAAACCTTATCTGTCCACTGGATAGTGCACGGCGTCCGATGTTTGGTAAAAGGTTTCTGTAATATTAAATAATAAAATGAGGTTACGTTAAAGTAAAATATATTTATATTTAAACTAAACTAGCAGAGTATTACATGTTTGTAAGCATTTGATTCCTAGGTGTCTGTCACTCACAGGTTCCCGATTAACGTTCAAAGAGTTGTATTTGTTGGCAGAGAAAAAAAGATTTATTAAGTGCAAGAAAATCCATTTATATTGAAAAAGGTTATAGGGAATATTTTCTTTAGGATGGAACTGTCTTGGTCCTTTAAAAATCTTCTGTTCTGCAAGTACTAAGCATCACTACCGATGAAACTATAAATTACATAGGTGGCGTGAGAACTAGTATAAAGTGTAAGAATTAAAAAAATGTTTTGCACCAAACACAACATAAATACATTAAAATTAATAAAGCATGTTTCTAAGGGTTAAGGGTTTATGACAAGGTATTTGAATGGAAAGGGCTATATATATATGTATCAATATATACACACATATAAACACATATAAATACATATATACACGTGTCTATATATATATATATATATATATATATATATATATATATATACACACACACACACTTTCGAGTGCTTTCCACTCAAATATCTTAAAGCATGAAAAATATTTGTATTCACTTTTAATACTTTATAATATGTTTTACTATGTATTTATTGTAAATATATTACATTCCATTGTTCTTCACATAGTAGATGCTCTTAGTATTTTAAAATATATATTTCTATATACATCTGTATATATCTATACCTGTGTATATTAATATATATTTGTGTGTATATATATATATATATATATATATATATATATATATATATATATATATATATATATATATATATATATATATATATAGTCTACTTCAATCAAGGACTGCACTCGCTGGATTTAGATACAAAATTAGTAATTTATTGTGGTAACGTTTCGTGGTTCGCAGATCCCTTCCTCAGACCAGACGGGATCTGCGAACCCTGAAACATTACCACAATAAATTACAAATTTTGTATCTAAATCCAGCAAGGGCAGTCCTTGATTGAAGTAGACTGCGATTATTAGATAGACTTTGCACCCTGGTTGATGGCCCAGCTGAATTGTGAGTGCAGATACACACGGAAGATATATATATTTATTTATATATATATATATATATATATATGTGTGTGTACAAAAGTCTTAGGCCACCATTAGATGTGTTGTTTTAGCAACGGTATAATGACCATATATTTATTTCTCAGTCTCTTTATTAGAATACAACCAGAAAATACAGGATATTTGTATGCAATATTGAAAAATTAAAAAAAAATTGAAAAAACAACTTCTATGGGCTAAAGTGGCAAGTATTGTGTAATGTGACCTTGCCTTACACTTGAGCAATAGCAGGAACCTGGCTCTCAAAAACCTTATTGGAGGGAACCCTAATTAATGTCATTGCTAACAACTGTATTTGTCCTACTATTTCATGAAAAAATGACTGTTGTAAAAAAGGTCTATAACACCAGGTTTGTTCAAGACATGCTTGAGCATTAAATGCACATGTGGTATGAGTTTAATTTATTGGAAGCTTGCTAAGAAGACCAAATTTCAATCACATCATTCCATTCAAAATGCCAAAGATCACAGAATTTGACAAACATAAAATCATACTTTTGCATCAGCAAGGCCACTCTCAAAGGGAAATCAGCAAACAAACTAGGTACTCAAGATGTGATATTCAAGCTGTTATAAAGAAATTTAAAGAATCAAGAGAGGTCAAGGGCAGAAAAAGGACTAGAAAACCAAGAATATTTTCAAAATCTGATGAGAAGTTTCTCAGAGTTTCTTCTTTGAGAGACCAAAATAAGTCCAACAAGGACCTGGCTCAGCATCTAGCAGCTTCATTGGGATGCCAAGTTTGCCCTTCTACAGTTCAAGGAAGCGTGATCAGTAATGGTCTTTGTGAAAGAGAAGCAGCCAAGAAACCACTTTTTCAGAAAGGGAACAGGGTGTAAAGGCTAAGATATGCTAAAGCTCACAAAGAGTGGAAAAGAGTATTATGGAGTGACCAATCCAAGTAAAAATTTTTTGGGTCCAATCATCGACGACATGTGAGAAGAAGAGTTGGAGAGATGGAAGAATGTGAACCATGGTGGAGGGTCTGTCCTGGTTTGGGGCTGCCTTTCTGCCAGTGGTATTGGCAACATTGTCCGAAATGATGGGATCATGAATGCTGAAATGACCAGAGAGGATTTAATTCATCATGCTATTCCTTCTGGAAAGCACCTGATTGGGAATTGTTTTATTTTTCTGCATGATAATGATCACAAGCACACGGCTAATATAATAAATATGAAATCATATTTGCAGAGAAAAACAGCTGATAAAACACTGACACAGAGTTCAGACCTGAATATTATAGAGGCAGTATGGAATCACCTGGACAGAGAAAAAAATAAAAGACAACCTAAATCTAAAAGAAGAACTTTGGAAAGTTCTGAAAGAAGCCTGGTATAATATACCAGAAGATTACTTCAGAAAACTTCAGGAAAGTCTTCCCAAAAGAGTTCAAGATGTGCTTAGTGCCAAGGGAGGTCAGGCTAAATACTGACTTTTGCCTTTTCATATTTTGTGTACATATTTCCTGTATTTTCTGTTTGTAACTTAATAAAAAGACCAAAATATAAATATGGATGGTCATTAAAACTTTGCTAAAACAACAAATCTAATGGTGGCCTAAGACTTTTGAACAGTACTATATATATTTAAAATAATCATCTATCTATATCTATCTATCTATCTATCTATCTATCTATCTATCTATCTATCTAGCTATAGATATATAAAGAGCTTTTTTGGGGGGTACTCATCGGTACTGAGTACCACAACATTTGTAATGTCATGACAGGTAATATTTGTAAACTATATCAAGCATTGTAAATAACTTTGTCCCTTTGCTTTTCTAAAAGTTACTGAGCACAATATACCAATCAATAATCAATGAGAACCGGCACTTTTTATTTTTTTTATTAAATTAAAATGTATTTTGTATTTTTTTCTATGTAAAAAACATTGGAATGGAAAATATGCATACTACCTTTGACTTTCAAACTAATGGTGTCATGTTAGCATGCGAGCAATAAGTGTTATTTTTTTATTTTTTTTTACAGTGTGCACCATTAAAGTCCAAGATGAGAAGAAGCTTGTGAGGTTGCGATATTCAAAGTCCTAAAGTTAGCGTGCATTGGGTTTCACTCAAGCGTAAAAATTTAACTTTTTACCAACTGTGTTTGTGCACGAGCGAAAGCGATAAATAGCATGCCACTTGTAGTCTGGCCCATAATGTAAAAATATAAACAGCTAGTCCTAAAACCCCTGTACAAGGGTCAAAATCCCCATCCACTTGGATACCATCTCCCTACCCTTCCCTGCTGCTCTCAACATTTATTTTTTTCTGCAGTGCAGTGGTCCCACCTGCTCCTGCCCCCCTCTTCCCCCCCTCTGCTGTCTGATCCTCACTGCCTTTTGAAGTCTTGCACAGTCCCTGACTGATTCTTCTTTACGGCCAGGTATGTTTGTCTTGCTCTGCAGTATCTACTGCCCATGACTGCATTGGACAAACATACCTGACCTTTTATAATATAGGATGGGTCACTATCTTGTATCTACATTTTAATAGTTTAGGGATGTTATTGACAAATGCAATTAATTAGGACATATGAAAATTTAGTAATGATAAATATTATAATGTATTCGTTAACAATCCAGAAACAGTTCATACATGCACTTTAGTGTGAAGTCCAACTTAGAACTGTACAAAAGCAATGGTTAGAATATATTCTCTTTTAGGAAAGGTAATGGTGAATAATACAACAAAATTGTGAAATTGGTAGGATGCCACTGCTTTGTTCCAGAAAATATATATTTATCAATCACTACAACTCTAAACTGACAAGCAGTTTTGTGAGAACATGACAAGCTATGAATTTTATATTTTCGCTTACAGATGGTCATGTACAGTTACCTCATATCCATTGCAAAATAACATAAAAAAGTTAAACAAATAAATAGAACATTTTCAGAAGACCACGCTTCTAGTCCAACAACATGCAACATTAACTGAATTATGCAAATATAATTTATTAAAATAAAGAATAATAACACAGACAATAGTATTTTCATTTATGTATTTCATATTTGTCTTTTTTTCTTATTAAGTTCATTAAAATATAACACATATTATTTAGGCCAGAGAGAGAGAGAGAGAGAGAGAGAACTTTGTCACCTAGCACTCCACCTTTAGTGATCCATAGATCACCTGGGTGCAAGCCAACAATTGTTCGTGATATATAATAATCTTGTAGAGATGGGCACTCACAGGACTTTTTTTAAAACCGATGAAGCTTTATTGAAGAGTTATTCTAAAAAGTCAGTCAAGTTATTCTAACAGTGCACTGTTCCTTTTGTTGATGCAGAAAGGACGGCTTGTTGCCGCATTTGTGTCTACTTCTACCATACATATATGACATGTTGTCTTGACAAAGGCCTGACATGTGGCCGAAACATGGACTGACTTTTTAGAATAACTCTTCAATAAAGCTTCATCTGATTTAATTATAAGTCCTGTGAGTGCTCATCTCTACACGATTAATATATATATATATATATATATATATATATATATATATATATATATATATATATATATATATATATATATAAAAATACTGTATATATATATATATATATATATATATATATGTATATATATATATATATATATATATATATATATATATATATATATATATGTTACTTTCTAATGTTGGATAGATGATAGATAAATAGATAGATAGATAGATAGATAGATAGATAGAAAGATAGATAGATAGATAGATAGATAGATAGATAGATAGATAGATAGATAGATAGATAGATAGGTCACCATACTTGCTCTAAAATAATTCTTGTGTATATGAATTTAGTTTAAACAATAATATAATGGAAACTGACCTACATTGTTTAACATAATATCAGGCAGCCATAAAGGGACAGTAAAGTAGTATATTCAATTTTGTTTTAGAAAAATAAAATGCAAAACATTTGTAGAAACCATATTGTTACCATTTTAACCTTTGAGCACATTACCTGTTTTACAAGAATAATTGTTGCTATGATTGTGCTTTCAGTTCTCTATCTGAATATTTTATTGCAAAAAAAATAAAGCAAAAATGTAATCCTTTTTTTTTCTAGGAGGGGTATTCAATATTAATATTCTATTCATCATTTTAATAGTTATTTGTATTGACATTTTTTCTTTCTTATTTGCTATATTGTTTTGGAGCTTCAAGTTGGAATGTCAGAAACTGTGCTTGAAGAAATTAAAGTATCTGCATTATGCAAATGTGGTCTATACTGATAGGCATGTTCTGTTTTATAAATTTCATCCCCTTGTCAGAAATCAAATTGTATTTGAATAACTTCATGGAAATTGTCACCAAGATTTGAAATTGTGTGCCTTGAATGCCATTGTTGATCTAGTCAGTGAGTAAAAAATGGACATGTTCATTTTTTAAGTGCGCTCATGATTGTTTTGTCAGAAATGTTATTTAAATGAAGCCTAGATCCATAAATAATAGTTCATGTATATTTTTGTAAATTTTTGCATTACATAAATATATTAAAATGTGTTACATTTCATAAAATATGCAAACAAGTACTAGTTGTTGTATATTTTACTACAAATAAGTTTATTTCCTTTAAAGAACTACTAAGAAAATTCCTGTAGGGTAAAATAAATATACATGTACTGATACAATTATTAAAATTAAAAGAATTTAAATGTAACCTAAATTCAAAATTATGAAAAACATGTCTGTGAAAAGGCACATCTTAACATTTACATAGTACATTTTCATAAATTTGCAAAACAAAAATAGAAAAGAATTAGTAATGGACTTTAAAAAGAGCAAGCATAGTGCATTTACAATTTCTGCAATTATAATCTTGTTGAGGGACTTCTTTCTTTATATTTTTCTTGATTTAATGTACTAAAAGTGATATTAATCATACCATTTATTAGAAAGAAGGCAAATCAATCTGAAAGCTAAATCCTTATATTTTCAAGAATTGTAATGATGTCATTTAAGCTTATTGGAACCTAGCATAAACATTCAGAGGCTTACATTTTTATCCAAACACTACAGTTTAAGATAAATAATTGTAGAGCACTATGACATTGCTGTATGCTAATATTTTGTCTGTTTGCATTAAAATATTGTACGTACAGCATGATCATAGCATGCATTTCTTAGAAAACTATGGGGAGTTGCAATCCTGACACACAATGTTTGTTCTGTTTTTAATAGAAATTTTTTTAAAAAAAATTATGGTGCAGCTTTCTTAACAATTTAACTTAGATTTAAACCCTTGACAGTAACAGATACAAATTACACCAGCCCAAAAAAATTGTTGGGGCTAATTTTAATATTAATGAATTCCTTACAACCTCAGTTCAGCAGTTTCGATTAAGCTTTAATTAGTAGCCAGAGGGAAATCCAAAACAAAAATAAAGAGTTGAATTGCTAATTAAGCTAGTTTGATGGGTTAGAGTTTTATAAAGGATTGCTTGTTACAGGCATAACAATTTCTGACACAATAAAAATACCAAAGATTATCATTACCATTTAATGTGTATAGAACAGTATGGCAGATTTTGAGAGTTAACATGCATCTGCTGAGAATTTTTAAATTACAAATCTGTCATATTTAAAGACCATAACATTATCTATATCTATTTTTTTCTTTCACCTATTTAATATGTTTATCTATATTGTCTATCTATCTATCTATCTATCTATCTATATATCTATCTATCTATCATCTATCATCTATCATCTATCATCTATCTATCTATCTATCTATCTATCTATCGATCTATCTATTTATCTATCTATCTATCAACTATCAATCTATCTATCTATTACAATTAACAAACAAGTCAGTAAATGTAATGACTTTTAATCAAATATAATTTTTGGAATAGTCATTTAAAACCTATTCATGTAATTATAAACAAATTTAAAAACTATATATTTTTAGTAACTAGTTTTTGATTTTTTTTTTAAACATCAGAATAAAAAAAAGTAAAATAAAAGTGTGCCCCTTCCTTGCAAATGGCCTTAAAAATGCAGTGACAAGCAAGGATAGTACAAAATAACATGGATCCACTGGTCTCTGCAGATTTGATATTTTTATGGAATGCTTTTTTAAACTGTAAATTAACTGATGCATTCCATTGCTTTAATGCAGGAACTAATGTTTCATAGCCATTCCCAAAAGATTGTTAATTATAATTAAGAAGAAGGCTTTCTGATCATTACTCTTTGACAAACTAGCACATATAGTAAAATAATAAAGATTTGTGCTGCTTAAAAAAGGATGGAAAAGGGTGGAATATGCCTTGCTTTCCCTATGCTCATATTATTTTTCTTGTAATTTATATTTCATCCTTTTGCTTAAAGTTCCAAAGACTGCAAAGCCAATAACTAAGGGATAAGAAAAGATAGAAAATAAATTATATTGTTTCTTGGGTATTAAATATAAGCCAGGCTATCAGAGCCACATAGCTCTACCGAATAGTAATCAGGTACTTTGACTTAACACTGTTTTGTTTTATAATAAGAGTGGCTGCCATATGTTGAAAACCCTATCTGCTTGTGTCTTAGGGGTTTCATACCTCTGTAACAAATCCAAAAACTCATTTTATAATTCCTTAAATCTACCCATTGTAATGTAGCTCCACTAGTGTAAATCCACATCAAACTTTTCTCATGAATGTTGTTGGAAGATTACATATGTTATCACTGAAAGGAAATGAGAAGCAGTGAATTAAAATGCAGTAGATATAGCAGAAGAACTTTCAGTAAATCTTTTTAACGCATAGTTTACAATTGTATTTTACACAGCATGAGCTTGATTAAAAGCACATGTAGACTTTCATAAAGAATGCTTTGCTGAAAGAGGCACATTGTTTAATATGTTTACATCATCAAACGCCTGAATATCAGGATGCCAAGCGAGCATCATGTTGATTAGCAAATAGAGGGCTTGTTGCTTGATGCAGCAATATGAATAAACAAATATATTGAAAATAATATATTTTATATTGTAATTCATGCCAGATTTACCAAAAACACGATTATATTATAAGTTTTAGTGCATGCATAAAAAAACACATGAACATGTGGTGTACAGTTTGCATCTAATAGTAATGGAAACTAATAAGCACTGAAGATATGGAATTTGCAAACGAATGTCTTTTTAAATTTGCATTATTTATATCCTTTGCCATTTTATAATGCAATGCAGGCCAGTGGATTTACACTCATTCGTAGGAGGGCATATGTAAGTAGTGATGATCTTTGCTACATTTTAGTACAAATATTGTTTTAAAAACAAAATAATATGCTCATTTTATAAAGTGTGTAGTCCTAATCGGAATTGTATTCCTTTGTACACCATACACTGAAATAAAAAAATAAATACACACCGTTTTAAAAGTAGTGATTCTTAGCATTTTGTGTTTGGGGAAACATTGACATACTTTGGAAACAACATTGATTTCTTATTTATCTATGTGGCAATCCATAAAGTAAAAGTGGAATATCCACCACACCATATATTCACAAATCTTTTATTTAATCATCCAGTTACAAGTAAAAAGCAACATTTTGGGTATTCATGCCCTTGAATATGCATGATTAAGGGTATGTTTGCCTGAAACATCACTTTTCACGTGTACCTGTAGGATTAAATAAAATATTTGTGAAGTTATACTGCTGTGGACTTTCCTGTTTTAATATTTGGAGAGGATCAGTAGCTCCCCCTGCATCTAATGGCACCATCATTAAGGAATGCACCTCTGCTGCTCACATTGTGAGTATTATGTGGTAATCCAAAGAAACCTTAATATGTAATATCATAAAATGTTGAAAATATGGTAACCCAAACAATATATATAGCATATATTTAATATTATGTATCACAAAAAAATCCAGTTGTAATGTTATGGCTAAAGAAAGGTTTAAAGTTGATTAAACTGAATTCCATGTCATACCCTCAGCTGAGACCTTCGACACAGTAGGGTGTCTTATCACTGTGCTAGAAAATCGCTGTTCTTACACATAGCGCTCACAAATATTGTTACAGGGCAATTGGTGCAGGTAAATTAAACAACATAACATTTATAATGTGATAAGCTAAAACAATAGGCTTTCCTTGATCTATGTTACCAGTTGGTGAATTAACAGATGTAACCATCATCTCAGTTTAATTTTATCTGCCCATGTTTGCTCCCCAGAAATTATGAAAATATGTAACTGTCTAATAATAAACAGTACACCAATTATCAAAATGCTGGCTATAATCTTTGCCTGATCTCATTTACCCTGTCAGTATTATTTTGAAACATCATAAATCTGCATGATTAGAACATTTTTTGTTGCTTATTGATAAAGAGAAGTATATGTTTTATTCCAGAAAGGTTTATGGATTTTGATTTAAAGGGACAGTTTACTCAAATATTTTCTCCCCTTTAATTTGTTCCCAATGATCCACTTTACCTGTTGGAGTGTATTAAATTGTTTACAAGTAGCTCCTTTACCCTTATATTGGCATTTGAAATTGTTAATTTAGCATGTGGTATCCCCACCTATTCTGAAAGTTTGTGGCCACGCGTACCAGCTATAGATAAGCTTTGTAAACACAGCCAGCAGAAGAAATTACACTCCCAGTGTGATAAAGCAGAGATAAGGTAATAAAATGTTTATTTTCCATTGTTCTCTCAAAGTATTGGTGATTGTTTTAAGGACAGATATAAGATAAAGAAGCAGGTATATGTACACATTGTGATACAGTAATGAGATCTGATTATACCTCCAAGCTCAACCTATTTTATTAGGCTGTGGCTTCAAAACACAAAATCAGAGCTTTAATATACAGAAATAAACCTTAAAAAGCTAATTTTCATACATTTTTTACTCTGCAGTTGGTAAAAAAAAGCAATTGTAAACACATTAAGGGAAAAACTATTTTACAGTATACTGTCCCTTTAAGTAAGAAATGCAGGGGTTAAGCTGTTAAAGTCTTTCAAACGGCCATCTGATGTGTAATTTACGCTTCATTTCATGTGAGATACAATTTGAGAATATGTGTGATTATAAACTGGGGAGGCATTGTGAAATATTTAAATAGACCATTCTGTTAATTTTATATCTGAAAATTGAAATGTTTTGAATAACACAATAAAGATCAGCAAATTTATCTTTTTAAAAACTATTAGAAAATCCATAATCCATTGTGGCAGATAAATTACTTACTGTTGTTTGTATGTGCATCATATTTGTTGTACTATGGTAAAATGAATATTATTTTCTCCTTAGCAAATGCTATAATATTTGCAATTTGAAATATTTGTAAAAATGTGTTAAATAGTTTTCAAACCTAGAAAACCTTGTAGCCGGGTATTATAGACTAGAGGTAAATCGTAAACTCACTGTGCAATTATATGTAAATAGAAACTAACACTGTAAATCAAGTATTTGATAACATAATACTGTATTAGTCCAGGTTGTTGTTGGTTGCAGTATTATGATTACTACTATAATTCTTTTAGGAAAACAATTGACAATAATTTCCTTATTAAGACACCATATGTTAATGGTATTAAATAAAGAAAACACCTGTTTCTTTTCTAATTTTGCATTATTTTCTCATCTGAATTTTCAGTCATCTTAGATAACAAAATACAATTAATATGGATAAATAGTGTGACAACAACTTTTTTATTTGAAAATATATAAATAGATAAGATCCAGATCTATGCAATTGCAAAGAGAAGAAAATACTTGAGTGATAAAAGGTAGAGACTAATTTTAGCATGCTTTGACTAATAATTGCTACTGAATGAGACCAACCACAATATCAATACTATCCATAGAATCACCAAATTAATCCTTTCTCTATCTCCTGTCACATTCCATTTTGCCATATAACTGACAATCTGGTTTTCATAAAAATGGCATTCAGAGTTAATTAGGGTATAGCTCTATAGTGTCAAGAATAATACCGGCCAAAAGTGGATTCTCTGAGTTGCCTACTGAAGCATGAAGAGGTCTCCTTTTACTACAAGTTTGGAAAGTCATACCCTTTACAGAAGACACAATATGGCAGTGAAAATGCTGCTTATTTACCCTGCTGAGAAAGGAAAAAAGACAAATTAAATAAATTATTTCAATCCATTAGTGAATATTTTTTGTTCTTTAAAGCTAAATCATTAGCAATATTTAAACGAACAAGATTGGTAGAAAAAAGTGTCAATAATTGTCTGTGGTTTGTCTTTCATTAATTAACACCTTTCTACTAACACAAACTTGTTATCTTCACATTTTATAGGTGAAATATTACAAATTATTGTACTTCCTAAATAAAAATGTTGCTTGTGTTAATATGGATAGATCAATTGTTTTTAGATTTTGCTTTTATGCTCACTGCTTTTATAATATTAAATGTGATGAAGAAAAATAAATATTTGGACATCTATGCAATTAGTAGGTTTCAATTTTTAAAGTGTTTTTAAAGCATCTCTTTTAAATTATGTATAACTGCCTAACAGACAACAGTTACAGTATAGCACACATGTGACATAAATAGAAAGGTTTATATTTAAATGATAATTTTTCTTCGGTCCAGTTAAAGAAGCCTCTAAGGTTATTTATATATAGTACTTTATTATATTCAGCTGTTTAAACAATGCAGAATAATATAATCTATATATTAGAAGCATCATATACTGAATAGCAAAGAGGGAGGGAAGAATAAATTACATTAAAACAAACATGCATAGAAGAAAAATCTTCTTAATCTTTTAATGAGCTTTGGATTCCTTCTTAGTTTTACTTTGATAATGAAATAAGCACACAAACACAAACACACAGACATTTACATACAGTGTAAAGGGGAGAGGCCAAAAGGAATATGGGTTAGCAAAGCTTAAATATTTAAAATTAAAAATTTATGGGATTATTCTTTAAAGTTGATGAAAGTATAAACATACATGAAAAACAATGCACAGCAATTATGAACACGTCTATGTTTAATGTTATAACTTATTGAACTATACAAAATATGCCTGAATTTGGATGCTTTACAAGGATTTTTTTTTAATTTAATGCTTATAATATGTTATGTATATAATATAAGCCAATATATTATATACTATTTAAAAGTGTTTTTTTTTTTTTAAAGAATAATTTTGTTTAACTAATTAGGATATTTGGCATACATATGGATTACTGTATTTGGTCCACATAAATTCAAGTGTCTCAGATTTACTATTACATGTCTTCTATGGGCTGATTTATCCATAAGCGTTTAAAAGTAGTATGACTTTTTTCTCATTTTTGTGTATTCATTTATATCATTGACACTATACTAGAATGTTTAAATTTATTCTTAAATGTGAATGTTAATATTTTTTTAAAAGTGGTAATTTAATTAGAGTTATTCTTATGACAATTATATCTTAATATGTGCATGTATTTGCTACTAGCACTTTGAAAGGAAGGTTTTTGCATAATTAATAAAGATTAAACTTTTTAAAAAATATTTTTGAGTGATAAATAATTTAAATTATAATTTAAATTATAATCTCTATGAATGTCCTATTTTCTTGGCTTCTAAAAGAGCCAACTGGTTAATAGATTATATCAAATATTTAAAATTATTTTCGCTAACATTAAACATTAATGATATAAAGTATATTCACATGCCATGGACAATTTTATTGATACCATCAAATTAAAAAAGAAAAATACATTTTGAAAATTGATTATTTATCTTTTCTTTATTTTATAAATATTAATCTTTGTTTATCTACCATTCACAAATATATGTTTAAAATTTTTTTAAGTAAATTATAGAAATATAAGTAGAGTTTAATAACATTTTCTGTGTTGCCATTTTTTATTTGGTTTTATTAAAAATTTGTAATCATTATGGAATATAATTTTGGAAAAAATAAGGTTTAAATGCTATTGGAGCATTTTTAAAACCTTTTTTTTCTTATGCTTCTTATTAAGTTGGAATTATTTTTGCTAGTGTAGTTGATTTTAGTAAAAATATAGTATATTTAAAATTTAGTTATTCATATTGTCTCACATGAATCACGGAAATTCACTTTTTATTATGAACTTGTTTTAAATAGATGATAAGGACAGTATTCAATACTTTTAGTGATTTTTGTAACCTACAACCTTTAAAGGGACACCATTACTGTGATTATTTAAAACTATTATGAGTAACATATAAATAATTTGAAATGTATTTGTGGTTTACTGAAAATGGCATTCAAAGTATGAGCTATGTAAGCTTAAAAAGTTGTTTTTATTTGAATAGAAATTACACAGTTTTTTAAGCTAAGTTTGTGGCCTATACAGTATGTTAATGTCTTCTATTAGTCATCACAAGCTTGATTTTAAAAAGTAAACATTATATTCAATTAAACAAAATTGTACCATTCAAGCATTACAAATCTGATTACTTAAGTTTTGGGCTATATTATAGTATGTTCTTTTTTTAACAAAAAAAGTGATCACAAGTGATCATGTAAGTCTATTCTGATTCATTAGATGGGCATGGGAAGTGCTGTGCATGGTATGCCTTATGCTTTTTAAATCTGAGGATCTTTTAGTCTGCTAGAAAACTATTATATGATTTTTATAGCCACTTTAGATTGTGTAAACTCCACCAATACTTTGCATTGAAAGATTATGACACTGAAAACACTTGTTAAGAAATTCTTAAAAAAAATATTAAAAATATAAAGTGGACAACCTACATTATAAAACATTAAGTTGTCATCAAAAATATTGAATCAATTAGTCACCAGGTTTTACTTTTGAAATGACCACATATAGGTCCAGTTTACAAGTGGAGCACCAATGAAAGAGTAGGGTGCAATATCAATTGACTGGGAAGTAAAGTTTTAGGGCTAAAATAAAAGTTTCAAAAAACACATGTAATACATTTTAAAATAAAGTATTACACTCATATATAAACATAATAACAATTTCTAATATTAAAAAATATTTTAAAAGGGTTAAAAAATGAATATGGTATATGTCAAGGTGTTTGACTGGGAAGGACTCAAACACACACACACACACACATATATATATATATATATATATATATATATATATATATATATATATATATATATATATATATATATTTGTGTTCATCAATTCAAGATGTTGTAAAACCAGACTTTCCTGTTATTTTATATTCAATAATTTTTATTGATTTTTTACATGTTTTGATAACAATTACAATACATATAAACATTCAACAGTTGAAACACTATATAAGAGAGCAATATCAAATGATTGATAAAAGGTTACAATTTCCTGTATTCTTTCCATATAAAACAACCGTGGAATTGAGTGTTTGTTGATTAGAGTGTACTTAAGAGAAAACTTATCTGTAGTTGTTCAAGAAATTAAGCAAGTGAGTGGTAGTAGAAGGGAGAAAGAGAGAAAAAAGAAAAAAGAAAGAAGGGGAGGGACAGAAGGGGAGGTATAGGAGGGGGGGCACTTCAATAATTCCTTGATATAATTGTTTAAAACTATTATAATTGTTAGGATGTTCTGTCTTCTAGTCTAAGTTAATGATACCTTGTTCCCAAATAAAGAACAGGTCTGCAAAGTTATCTTGTTTTCCCACATAGTAAGAATATTGTTTTTCTAATACTAGAGTATGCTCTACTTCTGCTAGCCATTGTGCTTGAGTCGGAACACTTTGGGTCTTCCACAATCTAGGTATCAGCCGTTTCACGCAGGCCAGCATTAGTTGAAGAAGCATTGTATTTGGGGTAAGATGTTAAGCAAAACCAGTTTAGGGCCGAAGGCAATATGGAGGCCTAGTATTTTGTTGACACTGTTTTCAATTTGCTTCCAGAACTCGGACAAGAGCGGACAATTCCACCAGATATGTAACATGGTGCCTACCTCCCCACAGCGCCTCCAACAGGCTGAAGATGCAGTGGGATAAATGTACCTAATCCTCTCAGGTGTCAGATACCAGCGAGTCAGTATCTTATAATTCATTTCAGACAGGGAAGTTGAGGTGGATACTGAGTGTGACATCCTAAAGCTAACCTTCCAGTCGTCATCTGTGATTATTTCTGGAATCTTCGCCTCCCACCTCCCTGTGAAGGTAGGGCGCTGCTCCAGACTTTCCTGTTATATTACATTTGTAATTCAAATGGCTTCTAAATGATTGGAATGCCATAAAAAAAAGCCATAAATCACCTTACAGTAATATTTTTTTTATAAATAAATAGATGCTGCAAAGTTTTACATTGTAAGTGTTCCTGTCATTAAACTAGCAGCTCAGATGTTAAAGTGAATGTAAATTTTAATGCTAAAGTGCCCTGTTTTTAAAAATTTGATTAAAAACAGGGGCACTTTAATTCATCAAAATTTACATTTCACTCGTTGTGAAAAAATATTTACCTTTTAAAATTGGCAGCCCCTCCAGCTTCTTCCGGTCATGGCAAAGCCATTTCTGATGTCAGAAATGATGGATCGGTCATCCTCCAATCATGGCTTCCTCCCCAGGGGAATCAGTGTCTGATTCGAAGCCGTGATTGGAGGAAGCCAGATTCCTCATTTTTGACCCAGGAAGAGGCTTTGCGATGGGCGGAGGAAGCTGGAGCAGCTGTCAAGATTAAAAGGTAAGTATTTTCACAACACAAGTGAAATGTAAATTTTGATGAATTAAAGTGCCCCTGTTTTTAATCAAATTTTTAAAAACCAGGCACTTTAGCATCAAAATTTACATTCACTTTAAGTATAGCACTTAACAATAGAATTTTACCATGAGCGTTATGTCTCTTACAAGTGCATGACAAAACATTTTAATGGGAGTTTTTAATAAGTGAAAACAATGTGTGCCATTATCAAAAACCTTACAGCAGGGCTCTTATTATTTCAAATTACATTTCCCCTAGAAATTATCAATACATTCTATACTATCTAATAATTAAGGTTTCTTTCTACTGATGTGCCACCTATACTTTCTTCTTCAACTGACCTCTGTGTACTGGTTTAATTTTTTTTCTTACAAACCTCTCTCCTTACTGCAGCTTGAATTGTTATGCTCCATCTTGCTTGCTACCTATACTATTATTCTTTTCCTGTAACTCTTACTGTCTAAAATTGAGTATTAGCCCTGCTAAAGAATAATTGGAGATCTTTATTGATTCCATGAAAAGAGACTATCATGCTGCATATTTCTTTCAAAACTCATAATATGCAAGATCTGATTCTTGCAAAGGCCATATACTTGATTTTCTATTAATGATTATCAAAGGCCAGGCCTGCACTTGCTGTTAGCCTTGTCATCATTTTTATGGTAGATGGCTATGGCCGCAATCAATAAATGGGGAGTAAAGATGCAGAATTTGATACGGTGCCATTTTGTTGACTTGGAGAAACAGTTGTGCCAGATCCTAGAGACAGGAGGTTTTATACCCCTAGAACATGGAGATAATGCTACAGAACCTAATGGGGAGGTGATCACTACAGTGCGACATTCCTCCTCAATAGCTTAGGCCTTGCCCAAAGATGATGTGTGTGGGTCTGGATTGCCTCAGCTACTCATTGGTGATTCTGAACTCTCCCAGGGAATTTCTACAGAGGCAGCCGGAAGATCAGCCGATGGGGCTAAACTAGTAGATTGCATTACCTACCTTATAGAGCTCCCGGTCTCTAACCAAGTTTCAGATTGCCTGTCTGCAAGAGAGAGGAGCGGCACACCAGTGGTGACTTAGGAGCCCTTAAAGATTCCTAACAAAAATGCCACATATTTTCCCAGGACTCTTACACATATATGGCAGTCACCCTCTGTGAGTATGGAGATGACAGACGAAAAGTACTGCCCCGTGGATGGAGGAGGTGAACTTGCATATCGGATCTATGATGGAAAACAACCACTGAATTTGCGATCCAGGCCTCATCACTTTTTCGTGGAGCGGGCAAAATCGCCCTCATTATCTTTGTGGGACACCTTGCCTCCCCACATTGTTCAGGCATCAAGAACTGGAGTAGGCTCCCTGTACTTACCACAGATGATGGATCAGTTGATTATGAGCAACTTGGGGTTCACTCTATGATACCCAGCCTGTATCTCAGCATGAGGGTCTGGTCCCCACACTGGGTCATTAATCCAAGCTTTACCTACCCTTTGAAAACCGGAGTGGGGTGACTATATTAATTATTGTAAAACTATTTATTGTGGAGCATAATTCTATGTATCTCCATTATATCCAGCTCCCCCTCTACTACTTGGCTCTGTGGGCTTAATAACTTTTTGGTGCAAATATATATATATATTTTTTTATCACGATCTCCCACTACAGTATTTACTTGTTTTAAATAAGGGGGCTGCTCATGTTTTCATGACATATACTAAGTTTGGGGTGTTATACTGCTAAATATTGACTTTATATTGCCATAATCCTGTTTACATAGTCTGAATTTAGCTGCTCATATTTTCAAGACATATACTAAATTTGGGGAATTATACTGCTAAATATTGCTTTTATATTGCCATAATCCTGTTTACATAGCCTGATTTTATTAATAACAGTCTATAAGGTTGCTTGTCTATGCTTAACTAAGTAGGTTAACCATGGGGCTGCGTGATTTCATGCACAGATTCAACACTGCCATTGGGCTTATATGAACAACTTTTATTGAGGTAAGAGGGGTCAAAAATTACGTTGAGATCATTGAGTTAAACCTGACTTGCTCACAGCACTTCCAGCTAATTAGTCTGCTGAGGGATAGAGCCATACAGAGTGGACTAATATATAGGGCTGTTTACCTTCTATCAGGCTCTCTTGATTTTAAGCCTGTTTCCCAAGTGTTATTGAACTTATAATAGTCATGCAAATACCTGTGTCTTCCCATCTTTAGCCCAAATTATTGCCTGCCCCTTAGTGTAGGGTATAATTAGATCTATAGCTCCTTCATGTTTTCACAGAATACATATATACTTTATGCTACCCAAAGCCAGATAGAGTTTTAATGCCCAATCAGATAGGATAGTCTATTAGCATAGTTGGGAGTTTACTAGACCATGTCACCTTCTCTCCTGTTGTGGTGCATTGGGCCCATGCTCATACAACAGGATCATGCTACACTCATCACTACTGATTTGTTGAGATATGATACCATACACAGCTACCATACTGAAAAGATGGAAGTATTCCATGAATGTTGTCTCCTAACAAATGTTAATATAACTCCTATTTCTACCTATATTGTACTTAAAACAACTTGTTGACCTCACACACAAGTGATCAGTGATATATTCCCATTGATATGTATTATGAACTTGTACTTGAATGCCTTAGAGATCCCAGTCAACTTTTTGAAATTAGCTTTATATACTTTGGTTTCCAATTAATATCCAATCCACTTTATTGTACCTAGTCTCAATTGCCTAGTTTCCTATTCCTTATATAGTGTATTTATTTTCCCTTATGCCTTGTTATG
Source organism: Bombina bombina (assembly GCF_027579735.1). Taxonomy (NCBI): domain Eukaryota; kingdom Metazoa; phylum Chordata; class Amphibia; order Anura; family Bombinatoridae; genus Bombina; species Bombina bombina. Next base: position 776,299,395 of record NC_069501.1, on the reverse strand, counting down.
CTTTTATACTTATATGATAAACACAAATTTGTTTGCATAATTATCAGCGCACCATTATACAGGGAGTGCAGAATTATTAGGCAAGTTGTATTTTTGAGGATTAATTTTATTATTGAACAACAACCATGTTCTCAATGAACCCAAAAAACTCATTAATATCAAAGCTGAATAGTTTTGGAAGTAGTTCTTAGTTTGTTTTTAGTTATAGCTATTTTAGGGGGATATCTCTGTGTGCGGGTGACTATTACTGTGCATAATTATTAGGCAACTTAACAAAAAACAAATTTATACCCATTTCAATTATTTATTTTTACCAGTGAAACCAATATAACATCTCAACATTTACAAATATACATTTCTGACATTCAAAAACAAAACAAAAACAAATTAGTGACCAATTTAGCCACCTTTCTTTGCAAGGACACTCAAAAGCCTGCCATCCATGGATTCTGTCAGTGTTTTGATCTGTTCACCATCAACATTGCGTGCAGCAGCAACCACAGCCTCCCAGACACTGTTCAGAGAGGTGTACTGTTTTCCCTCCTTGTAAATCTCACATTTGATGATGGACCACAGGTTCTCAATGGGGTTCAGATCAGGTGAACAAGGAGGCCATGTCATTAGATTTTCTTCTTTTATACCCTTTCTTGCCAGCCACGCTGTGGAGTACTTGGACGCGTGTGATGGAGCATTGTCCTGCATGAAAATCATGTTTTTCTTGAAGGATGCAGACTTCTTCCTGTACCACTGCTTGAAGAAGGTGTCTTCCAGAAACTGGCAGTAGGACTGGGAGTTGAGCTTGACTCCATCCTCAACCCGAAAAGGCCCCACAAGCTCATCTTTGATGACACCAGCCCAAACCAGTACTCCACTTCCACCTTGCTGGTGTCTGAGTCGGACTGGAGCTCTCTGCCCTTTACCAATCCAGCCACGGGCCCATCCATCTGGCCCATCAAGACTCACTCTCATTTCATCAGTCCATAAAACCTTAGAAAAATCAGTCTTGAGATATTTCTTGGCCCAGTCTTGACGTTTCAGCTTGTGTGTCTTGTTCAGTGGTGGTCGTCTTTCAGCCTTTTTTACCTTGGCCATGTCTCTGAGTATTGCACACCTTGTGCTTTTGGGCACTCCAGTGATGCTGCAGATCTGAAATATGGCCAAACTGGTGGCAAGTGGCATCTTGGCAGCTGCACGCTTGACTTTTCTCAGTTCATGGGCAGTTATTTTGCGCCTTGGTTTTTCCACACGCTTCTTGCGACCCTGTTGACTATTTTGAATGAAACGCTTGATTGTTCGATGATCACGCTTCAGAAGCTTTGCAATTTTAAGAGTGCTGCATCCCTCTGCAAGATATCTCACTATTTTTGACTTTTCTGAGCCTGTCAAGTCCTTCTTTTGACCCATTTTACCAAAGGAAAGGAAGTTGCCTAATAATTATGCACTCCTGATATAGGGTGTTGATGTCATTAGACCACACCCCTTCTCATTACAGAGATGCACATCACCTAATATGCTTAATTGGTAGTAGGCTTTCGAGCCTATAAAGCTTGGAGTAAGACAACATGCATAAAGAGGATGATGTGGTCAAAATACTCATTTGCCTAATAATTCTGCACTCCCTGTACAGTGGGGCAAAAAAGTATTTAGTCAGCCACCAATTGTGCAAGTTCTCCCACTTAAGAAGATGAGAGAGGCCTGTAATTTTCATCATAGGTATTCCTCAACTATGAGAGACAAAATGTGGAAACAAATCCAGGCAATCACATTGTCTGATTTGGAAAGAATTTATTTGCATATTATGGTGGAAAATAAGTATTTGGTCATCTACAAACGAGCAAGATTTCTGGCTCTCACAGACCTGTATCTTCTTCTTTAAGAAGCTACTCTGTCCTTCACTCATTACCTGTATTAATGGCACCTGTTTTAACTTGTTATCAGTATAAAAGACACCTGTCCACAACCTCAAACAGTCACACTCCAAACTCCACTATGGTGAAGACCAAAGAGCTGTTGAAGGACACCAGAAACAAAATTGTAGACCTGCACCAGGCTGAGAAGACTGAATCTGCAATAGGCAAGCAGCTTGGTGTGAAGAAATCAACTGTGGGAGCACTAATTAGAAAATGGAAGATATACAAGACCACTGATAATCTCCCTCGATCTGGGGCTCCACGCAAGATCTCACCCCGTGGGGTCAAAATGATCACAAGAACAGTGAGCAAACATCCCAGAACCACACGGGGGGACCTAGTGAATGACCTGCAGAGAGCTGGGACCAATGTAACAAAGGCTACCATCAGTAACACACTACGCTGCCAGGGACTCAGATCCTGCAGTGCCAGACGTGTCCCTCAGCTTAAGCCAGTACATGTCCGGGCCCATCTGAAGTATGCTAGAGAGCATTTGGATGATCCAGATTGGGAGAATGTCATATGGTCAGATGAAACCAAAGTAGAACTGTTTGGTAGAAACTCAACTCGTCGTGTTTGGAGGAGAGAGAATGCTGAGTTGCAACCAAAGAACACCATACCTACTGTGAAGCATGGGGGTGGCAACATTATGCTTTTGGGCTGTTTCCCTGCAAAGGGAAACAGACGACTGATCCGTGCACATGAAAGAATGAATGGGGCCATGTATCGTGAGATTTTGAGTGCAAACCTCCTTCCATCAGCAAGGGCATTGAACATGAAAAGTGGCTGGGTCTTTCAGCTTGACAATGATCCCAATGAACACACCGCCCAGGCAACGAAGGAGTGGCTTCGTAAGAAGCATTTCAAGGTCCTGGAGTGGCCTAGCCAGTCTCCAGATCTCAACCCCATAGAAAACCTTTGGAGGGAGTTGAAAGTCCGTGTTGCCCAGCGACAACCCCAAAACATCACTGCTCTAGAGGAGATCTGCATGCAGGAATGGGCCAACATACCAGCAACAGTGTGTGACAACCTTGTGAAGACTTACAGAAAATGTTTGACCTCTGTCATTGCCAACAAAGGATATATAACAAAGTATTGAGATGAACTTTTGATATTGACCAAATACTTATTTTCCACCATAATTTGCAAATACATTCTTTCCAAATCAGACAATGTGATTGTCTGGATTTGTTTCCACATTTTGTCTCTCATAGTTGAGGTATACCTACGATGAAAATTACAGGCCTCTCTCATCTTCTTAAGTGGGAGAACTTGCACAATTGGTGGCTGACTGAATACTTTTTTGCCCCACTGTATATATATATATATATATATATATATATATATATATATATATATATATATATATATATATATACATTGTCCTTATCATGCACTCAGTCTGAGAGAAGTTTTTACTACTTATGTGCAAAAGTGCTTTTTGATTATGTATTGAGGTCTTTCAATGTGAGCTCATTACCATATGTTGCTTATTGTGTGTTTGTCTTTTTAACAAATAAAACTGTGTTGCACTAAAAAAAAAGAAGATTGCAAAGACTCTGAAACTGAACTGCAGCACAGTGGGCAAGACCATACAGCAGCTTCACAGGACAGGTTCCATTCAGAACAGGCCTCACCATGGTCGACCAAAGAAGTTGAGTGCACATACTCAGTGTCATATCCAGAGGTTGTCTTTGGGAAATAGACATATGAATGCTGCCAGCATTGCTTCAGAGGTTGAAGGGGTGGGGGGTCAGCCTGTCTGTGCTCAGACCATACGCCGCACACTGCATCAAATTGGTCTGCATGCCTGAAGGAAGAATCTTCTAAAGATGATGCACAAGAAAGCCCGCAAACAGTTTGCTGAAGACAAGCAGACTACGAACATGGATTACTGGAACCATGTCCTGTGGTCCGATGAGACCAAGATAAACTAATTTGATTCAGATGGTGTCAAGCGTGTGTGGCGGCAATCAGGTGAGGAGTACAAAAACAAGTGTGTCTTGCTTACAGTCAAGCATGGTGGTGGGAGTGTCATGGTCTGGGCCTGCATGTGGGCTGCTGGCACTGGGGAGTTACAGTTCATTGAGGTAACCATGAATGCCGACATGTACTGTGACATACTGAAGCAGAGCATGATCCCCTCCCTTTGGAGACTGGGCCGCAGGGCAGTATTCCAACATGATAACGACCCCAAACACACCTCCAAGATGATCACTGCCTTGCTAAAGAATCTGAGGATAAAGACCTAAACCCTATTGAGCATCTGTGGGGAATCCTCAAACGGAATGTGGGGGAGCTCAAGGTCTCTATCATCCACCAGCTCCGTGATGTTGCCATGGAGGAGTGGAAGAGGACTCCAGTGGCAACCTGTGAAGCTCTGGTGAATTCCATGCCCAAGACGGTTAAGGCAGTGCTGTAACATAATGGAGGCCACACAAAATATTGATAATGTGGGCCCAATTTGGAAATTTCCACTTAGGGGTGTATTCACTTTTTTTGCCAATGGTTTAGACATTAATGGCTGTGTTTTGAGTTATTTTGAGGGGACAGCAAATTTACACTCTTATACAGTCTGTACACTCACTACTTTACATTGTAGCAAAGCGTTACTTCTTCAGTGTTTTCACATGAAAAGATATAATAAAATATTTACAAAAATATGAGTGGTGTACTCACTTTTGGGGGATACTGTATATTCTCTTTTGTTATGTAAAACATGTATGTCTTATTGCTTCTTTCTCGTACAATTACTTATGAGCCCTAAGTCTCTCCTGCTATAATTGTGAAATAAAAACATATGGAGAACACCACCTTTCAGCATATTTTTCCCTGTCATATTTCATTCTCTCTTGACTTGCCCTGCATGAGATTTATTGGAAGGATAGGTTGTTAACTTGTAACATTGACTACTGTATTGCTGTCCCTCTATGTCACTTTCTGCTACTTAGGTAGGTCATTAAACTAATAAAAGTGATTTTTAATTGACTGTCACTTTAAATTGTTTATATAAATATCCTTCTCATTATCAAGACTTTGTAAATGTTTGTAAAAAAAAAAAAGATAACCATCTTTAGATAGTCTTCCTATTGCCCTATAGCACTATCTATAAATCTTCAAAATCATTAAACAAAGCAGCATGTATATTATTACTATTGCTTACTATTTAGTTATATTTGGGGGCCCAAAACATTTTTACACCAGGGCCCTTAGTTGCAAAAAATTGTTGTGAGTTAACAGTTCAGTACTGAGGCGTTTTGAAAAGACGTTTTACAGTCTAATAAACTTTATTCAGTCTTCTCTTCAAAACAATTTGCTGAACACAATAAGATTGATTTTAATATTTTCTAGGATAAAAGTTATTAATACCAGGTCTGAGTTTGACTGGGTGACTGCATACCTGTATGAATATTTAATAAACATATATTCAGTTCCTGAGTTGCTTATTTTCCCATCCAAAGAAATACATTTGAACTTAATTAAAATCTAAGGCCTAAATTACAATTCAAGCACAAAAATATCAGGGCTATGGTGTGCTAACATTGCTAGATCGCTATACATAATGCTTCAATTTTTACTCATGCTACAAGTTTAAGGTAAAATACTAGTGGTCGAGAGAAAGCCTAGGGTGCACTAGATATTGGATAGCGTGTGTTTTATAACTCAGACATTATAGATTTCTATGGGGCATGCTGAAAATCTGTCCTTCCTCAGGGAAAATCTCCAAGCATTTTCTGAGGATTTTAGTAAGAAATAAGGTATTTGAGAGCCAATCAAAACAAATTGTTTGAGGGAATGTTGTATATCTGCCAGTTGAGGCAATCAAATGTATTTTCTGCAATGGTTGATTCTAACACCAATAGTGTTAGTGAGTTTAGTATATTGCATGAGTTGAAGTTTCTCTAGGACAAACCAAAATTTATAAGCTTATATAACAGATGATAACACAGAGATAAGATGTTTAGAAAACATTGTATATTTTCCTGTCAGAATTGATAAATAAATAGGATGATAATTATTGAGGACTGTTGAGATTTTTCCAGGTTTGAGAACTATTGCAATGTGAACATCTACCATCTTAATGGAATATGAGAAGCAGAAAATTGAGAGAAACAGATAAGTAAAACAAAACAATAAATACACTGAACCCAAAATTTTTCTTTCGTGATTCAGATAGAGCATGAAATGTTAAGCAACTTTCTAATTTACTCCTATTATCAATGTTTCTTTGTTCTCTTGCTATCTTTATATAAAAAAGAAGGCGTCTAAGCTTTTTTCTTGGTTCAGAACTCTGGACAGCAGTTTTTGATTGGTGGATGAATTTATCCACCAATCAGCAAGGACAACCTAGGTTGTTCACCAAAAAAGGGCTGGCATCTAAACTTACATTCTTGCATTTCAAATAAAGATACCAAGAGAATAAAAAACATTTGATAATATGAGTAAAATAGAACGTTGCTTAAAATTTCATGCTCTATCTGAATCACAAAATCTGAATCACAAAAGAAAAAATTTGGGTTCAGTGTCCCTTTAACATTGCACGAGCAGCTCACAAGAGATGCTGGTGCAACGCCGCCCCCTGCTGAGTCACAGGGAGGTGTCAATCAACCCGATAGTATTCGATCGGGTTGATTTCCGGCAATTCCTGTCCGCCTGCTCAGAGCAGGCGGACAGGGTTATGGAGCAGCGGTCATAACTTGTGTTTCTGGCGAGTCTGAAGACTTGCCAGAAACACGGCCCTTCAAGCTCCGTACAGAGCTTGATAAATATGGGCCATTATCTCTCCTACAAATTAAATATTGTATTGCTCTCTTAATATGATTTCCATGAAATTGCAATCCATAATTTGTCCCCAACATCCTACAGATATATGAAGATACAAGAGATTAAACTACTCATGTTAGAGAGAATAGGGTATGTGCTCCTTTCAAACATAGAGTGTCATAGTCCCCTGGATAAAAATAAAGAAATTACCTCAAAAACAAAGACATCTTTCCACTAAGTATGTTTAGATACTCTGACCTTAACTTTCCTCCCATTTATCAGAATGCTGTATGATAGGCAACTTTTAAATGTGGTTCCTATCTTCCGTTTTTTTCTAAGGTTTTTATAATGTTTATTTTTTATTTACTCAGTTTATTAGATTTATCATAATATAAACAATTTCAAATATAATATATAAACAATATAAATAATTACAAAAAACATGACGGCACAGAATGATTTTGACCCTAAATCTGGGAAAGAATATGCGATATGTGAAATGACTGAATATAGAGTTGAAGTGCTATAAAAGTTTAAATAAGAATCCCTTATCTGCAAATGATGTGAAATTAATCTATGTTATATTCTTTCCCAGATTTAGGAGTGAAAATTATGCAGTGCCATCACAGTTTTCATAATTCTTAATAGTATTTCATTGTGGGCGGATCAGTTATATATACAGTACATGGAGATTGGCTCACATAGTAATAGGTGGGGTCTTTTTCATTTTTAGAAGACAAAAAGAACACATAGGACTTGATTATGAATGGAGCGCATGAGTGATATACATAGCTTTGCTGTATACACAGCTTTTAAGCATCACTGTACTAACCCTAGCTAAGCTTAAAAGCTATGTATACAGTGATGCTATGGTGTAAAGGGAAGTCTGCCTAAAAGCAGGCTGAAGTAAAAAAGTGAGTCGTGAACCTCATTTGCATATCTTACCCAGAATCCTTTGCTGCATTGGAAACAATGTAAGTCAGAGTTTTTCTCTGGGAAAAGCAAGTCTTCTCACTTGTCTAGATTTGTTATTGAACAACACAATGAGTTATTTTCTCTACATTATGTATATATATACATATCACGTATATATATATATATATATATATATATATATATATACGTATATATATATCAGCCAATAGAATGCGAGCTCAATCCTATTGGCTGATTGGATCAAGGCTCTGGGTCTGGAAGCCATGGTTGGTGAAGTGGTTTTACTGTGAGACGGTGAATTTAAAAATGTATCCATAAGTGTATTAGGCGGGAAAGGTAAAAGAAAATGTGCAATACAAAAAGTTTAAGGATGATTGTGATTATAATTAATTTGTGAGGGGTTGAAGGTGATGGGGAAAAAAAAAAAAAGGTGAAAACTAAGGGAGTGAAGTGAAGTGAATATCCCCACCCCCTTCTACAGGGGGTGAGGAGGGGGGGCGTGAAGGAAGAGTGAAAAAATAAGACGGTCAGGTGAGATAGTGCCAAGCAAGTATTATTATTATTATAGAGTGTGTAAGGTCACCAGGGATCCCAGATCCAGATATCAGTTATCTTATATTAGTTGTATTTAACCTTGAGCCCCTAAATCAGCAGTCTAGATTTTAATGTTTCTGTTCCTAATCAGCTATATTGTTCTTAAGCCTTAGGGAACCCCGAGTTTTATACAGGGTTTATATGGGGTATTTTATTTTTTATTTTTTTTATAAACAAAACTTCTTCACTTATTCCCCCTCCCACCCTCTTAGAAGCTGAGTCCTTTAGCTAGGCCCTTTTAGCCTAAGTCCAGAACTCCCCCAACCTTCAGACTTTAAGTTTAAGGCGTCACTTAAAGAAGGATAGAAAGAAAGAGACAAAAAAAAACCTTAAGCCTATATCAAAGCAAAATAAGTGCAAATATCTAGGAAAAAAATGCAGCTATCTAAAAAATAGAAAAAGTTATAACTTATAACAAAGCGGCAATTTTATATTAATTAAAAGTTGCAAACAATTAACCTCCCAGTAGAGACCAAAAAGAGACCAGAAGCCAATTAACCCTATAGAGAGGGGAAAAAAAACTGATTCCCCCCTAGTACATTATGACCTTGGGTGTATGTAACTAAAAAAACCCATAACTTTTTACATTGTTATATATTCTAAAAGTTATAACAGTTTTAACCTCCTAAGAAAAGTTTTTAATAAACTTTCTATAGTAATTGGTGAACCCAAAAAACGTTGAATAGACCGAAGACCAACTGGGCGAGGCCACTGCAGAACTGCAAATAACTTGTCAGGATCCATTGAGAACCCTGCAAAAGGGATAACATAACCTAGGAAGGTTACTTGAGTCTGATGGAACTCACATTTCTCGAGTTTACAAAACAGGCTCTGAAAAACCTGTGTAACATCAGAACGATGAGCCTCAAGTGTGGGTGAGTGTATGAGGATGTCGTCTAAGTACACCACAACACACTGTTGCAACATATCTTGTAGTACATCATTAATAAATTCCTGAAAAACAGCAGGAGCATTACATAGGCCAAAGGGCATTACAAGATACTCATAATGCACGCTCCTGGTGTTAAATGCTGTTTTCCATTCATGGCCCTGCTTAATCCTAATGAGATTTTACACTCCTCTCAAATCAAGTTTAGTGAAGACCGTAGCTCCCTTCAGGCGGTCAAAGAGTTCCGTAATGAGCGGAAAAGGGTAAGCATTCTTAATGGTAAGACGATTAAGACCCCTATAATCAATGCATGGTCTTAACTCGCCATCCTTTTTCTTCACAAACTAGAAGCCAGCCCCTGCAGGAGAGCAGGATTTGTGGATGATCCCCCGCGACAGAGCATCGGCAACATACTCCTCCATAGCACAATTCTCTGCAACAGACAGAGGGTACACCCGGCCCCGAGGAGGAATGGCTCCAGGTTGCAGGTCTATGGCACAATCGTAAGACCAGTGAGGTGAGGAGGCAACGCACTGGCATGCACCTTGTCTAAAACGTCTAGTAACTCTAGGTACTCCTCTGGCAATTGAGATATCGAGGAAGTGCACAAGACTTTAACTGGTTTCTGAAGACAAGTAACTCACAATAGAGACAGAGCCCCTCCCTCCTCCTAAAGGCCCTCTCCACCATGGAGAGACGCGTGAATCCCAACTGCATCAGCTCAGCAGTACCTGGTAACTCGAGACCAGGAGGCATGGGAGGAGAGGGAGGCATGGGTGGGAACGAACACGTAGGAGACAACGGAACAGGAGGTTTCCGCAAGCTCTCCTTGAAAGAGGGCCTCTCTCTGAGTCTGATGTCAATTAGGATAAAAAAAGACACCAATGCCTCGAGATCCTCTGGTAAATCTCTGGCAGCAAATTCATCTTTAATCACATCAGAGAGCCCATGAAAGAAGGCGGCAACAAGGGCTTCATTGTTCCAATCTACCTCTGTGGTAAGCGTACGGAATTCAATAGCATACTGAGCAACAGATCTTGTACCTTGCTGAATGGACATGAGTCGTTTAGCAGCAGAGGAGGAGCGAGCCGGAACATCAAATGCCCTTTGAAAGGAGGCCACAAATTCAGGGTAATTTAAAATCACAGGTTTATTAGTCTCCCACAAGGGATTTGCCCAGGCAAGAGCTGTGTCAGAGAGTAACGAGATGAGAAATCCAACCTTAGCTCTGTCAGAGGGAAACGCCTGAGGTAACATCTCAAAGTAAATGCCCACCTGGTTCAAAAACCCTCTGCACTGAATAGGATCGCCTCCATATCGCTGAGGTAGAGGTGCAGAACCGGACATGCTCCTGGTAGGCATAGGTGCAGCAGCGGAAACAGGAGCAGCCATAACTTGCGGGACACTTTGGTCCAAATGTGTAGTGCGAGTCAGCAGGGTTTGCAGGGTTTGCTAGTGCAAATTGATCCAAGCGGTGATCCTGTACATCCATCCTGGAAATGATGGCAGGTAAAGGTGGATAATTAGCACCATCAGGATTCATGGCCTTTGCTCAATGTAAGGGTGCCAGGAATAAAACTGAGACGAGAAGTGCAAAAATAATCACACCTTTATTAATAGCAAAAAATTATAAAAAGTCCACAAGTCAAATAAGCCAGGAGTCAAAACCAGAGCTGGTAGTCAGACGAGCTGAGTCAGGAGCCAAAGCGAATAGTCAGACGAGCCGGAATCAGGAACAAGGAAAACAGCAGAGTCAGGAACAAGCCAGGGATCAGGAACTAGGAAGAACGTCAGGCAGCCAGGTAATACACAGGAACTCTCACAAACAGGTCTGAGACAACACAAAGGCAAAGCATACTGAACAGAGGCCCTTTAAATAATAAGTGATGACATCACAATTCTGAGACTGCATCCTGTCTCACATGGATGATGCACACCAGTCTGGCCATAAAAGGAAGTGCAGGAAATGAGCAGCATCCCCCACAGTGCACCATAGTCAGGAAGAGAGGTGAGTAAAATGGTTGCCAGCAGCACATGGCAAACAAAACAGGGAAAAACCCTGACACATATATATATATATATATATATATATATATATATATATAAAACACGAAAGGAGACAGCACTCTCAGGCCGGACCGGGTACACATCCATGACCCTGCAACATGCACAGCCCTGGGTGCAAAAACAGCGCTCTCAGGAAGCTGCACCGTCGAGAGAGCCGCAGGCAGTTAACCCCAGACAGGTCTGGGTGCACGTCCCAAATGGGTAAAATATATACGATAATATAGCACACAGAAAAAGTCCAGCTCACAACTAAGATAAAAAGTAGCAATGGAAGAGTTAGTTACCGCATCCGGCAAAACGGGACAAGCCCAGGTACCACGTCAAGGTCTCTTCCAAAACCTGGGTCCCTAAACAGCCACACAATGCAGGCTCACAGTCAAACAAACTGGGGAAAAATGAAGGGTGCACAGGCTTATGTAATCTCCCCAGACATATACAAAACACGAAAGGGGACAGCACTCTCAGGCCGGACCGGGTACACATCCCATGACCCTAAAACATGCACAGCCCTGGGTGCAAAAACAGCACTCTCAGGAAGCTGCACCATATATATATATATATTTATGTGTGTGTGTGTGTGTGTGTGTGTGTGTGTGTGCATTGGAGCCCTTTGCAATTAAGTAGATGAAAATCATATTCATATTTAATAAAGTGTGTATTTACTGTAAATATTTGAAATTCCAATGTTCTGTGCATTGCAGAATATATTCATTGTAGTAATAAATAGATACTCATGTATATATCTGTATATAGCTATACATATATATATATATAAATATATATATATGTATAAATAGAGGTATAATTATATAGTGTACCAACATACCATCAAATATATAGAAATATATATTTATGAATAAATATAACATATTGTTCTATGTGAAGGACATTGGAATGGGAAATATTCATATTTTAATGTCGGGTTAGCGTGCTTGAGTATATATGTGTGATATTCTAACTTCAACTTTTTGCGTGTTAGCATGAGAACGATAACTTTTTACTTTCAACTTGTAAAACGAGTGCAACCAGATGGACAAAAAGTTTACTTCTATCGCAATTAACTCTTATCTGGCTCTGTATAAGCAACATCAAAAGAATTGCTGTAAATGTAATTACAATGAAAACAAACCTTTATGAGAACATATGCACAGCTGTGTTTGTTATATATGTAGAGGAGATATAATATTTGGAAACTGAAGCATCTTACCTTCTTTATTAAATGTTTTTATTTGAGATGACATGCACATATAAAATAGGATTTAATTAATTATAAGCATTTTGACAAATGTATAGCGTTGTATATAAGAATAAAATCATGAACATTTCTACAAGGTAATGATGAAATTATTTTAATACCAATAATATACACATAGACTAAAATAAAACTTTATTTCACCTCTGAATCTTTTTAATTCTTGGGGGTAAATTTACGAATCATGTCCACTCAACATCAGCTGAAACCCTGAAACCAACAGCTGAAAACCTGGTCGAATTACATCCTGAACCAGCTCCTTTTATAAAGCAGACTGACGCTATAAATCCACAGCTAATTGTGAGTAATATTATTGAAGCCCTGAATCCAAAATTTGAATCTCTTAGACTAGAGATAATACAAGATATACACGCATTATCAGTAGAAGATAAGCAATTCTCTGCAAGGATTCAGGAGGTCGAACAAAGAGTATTGGACTTAGAAGACCTCACAGTATCTCACGACACTAAATTACAGGCCAACTCACTCTCACTGATAGAATTACAAAGGAAAATTGAGGATTTAGAGAATCGATCTAGGAGAAACAAAGTTAGGATAATTGGGGTTCCTGAGATCGTTCAATACACGGATTTAATAAAGTTTGCAGCTTGCAGCTGAGACTAAACTTTTTAACATGCTGCAAGAAATACTACCCATAGCCGTAGAAAGGGCCCACAGATTGGGGAGATCTCCTTCATCCGGCGGAGATAAAGCTAGATCCAGACCCATAATAGTAAGATATTTGAATTATCAGGACAAGACTAGGATCCTGCAGTTTTCACGTAAAAATGAACCTATTCTATTAGAAGGAAATAAGATCTTGGTTTTTCAAGATTTTGCTTATGAAACCTCCCTAAAAAGGAGGGAGCTCTCCCCAATATGTGGTAGACTGATTAAAGAGGGACTATTTGCCACAATTGTTTATCCAGCTAAACTTAACCCCTTAAGGACCAGCGACGTACCCTGTATGTCGCTGGCCTTTTTTTGGGACTTGATTGTTTTATATCGCGGTCTTGCCACCAGCGTTGAGACTGCTCTATTCCACAAAGCCTGCTGGAGGGAGGGAATTAATAGCGTGTTCTTGCTAGACTTGTGCTATTATGTCCTGAAATAACCCTTAACGACCAGTGACATATAGGGTACATTGTGGTCATTAAGGGGTTAAGGTAGAAATGCAGGGTCACATTTATTTTTTTGATAATGTATCTGAGGCAGAAAAATTTTATACGGAGAAGTGTACTAAGCAGTGTTGATTTAAGAGAGAGGAAGGGGAAAGGAAAAGTTATATATGAGAATAACCTTGCTGTAAATAATGATGTATCAAAATGTTTTTCAATCTTATATACGGTTGGATGCATTTTCTTTTTTTTTCTTTTTATCTCTGATGGTTGAGGGTAGACAAGCGCAGAAAATGGGGGTAGGGGCGGGGGGGGATTCTCCTTTTTTTCTTGAGCCTGACGGTTCTTTGCATCTGTGTGGTTTCTTCTCTAAGAAGTTGTCTCCAGTGGAATGCAATTATGAAATTGGTGACAGGGAATTACTGGCCATAATTTTGGCATTCAAGGAATGGAGGTATCTTCTCGAGGGTACTAGCTTGCCAGTGCTCATTCTTACTGACCACAAGAATTTGAAAGTGGGTATCGATCTCTCTATTCCAAAATTTCAAGGCCTATGTGGTAATCCAGAATTTCAACAAGGAACACAATCCTGGATATTTCAGACCTGGCAAGGCAAGGGGTTAACTTTCATATCCCAATTTATAGATCAAGATACCTTATCAGTAAAAGCTTTTGACAAGTTAAAACAGGAATTCCAATTAAGTAACAAAGACTTTTTTGCCTATCTACAGGCCAGGCATTATCTTTTTTTTTCTTACTGAAAGATTTGGGTGGTCATGGTCATGGGGAAAATTAGACAGCTGGCCTATTCTAGCCAAAAATTATTTAACCTCTGTCTCACTCTGGTATGAGCTGGCAATTAGCTATCAGGGAAACTTGAACTTAAGTCAGATAACACAGAATTGGAATGACCTATCCCCAGGATTAAATATTGAGATAGAACAGGTAGAAAAGTCCATAGTTATTACAGCCCAAACGACTTTATCTGTAAGCTGGAGAGAATCACATATCAAACTATTATATAGATCTTACTATACCCCATTGAAAGGATTCAAATGGCACAATTATAAATTTAACACTTGCCCGAAGCTGATATCATTCACATGATATGGGCATCCCCAAGATAAGACAATTATGGCGGAATGTAGAATTTAGGCTTAAAAAAGTATTGAAGATACATTCTATCTCTGTCTCCTTGGCAGAGGTTGTCTTCCTTAAAGAATCTTCCTTGGCCCCTGAACACATGATGGCTAGAAATGTAACAATTCTGGCAACAAGAAATTTAATTCTGGCGAGGCTATATGATACCCAGTATTCTAGAGATTAAAAATTATATGAAAAAAAATGCATTATTGAACAGATGGACACAACCCTAACATCTGAAAGGGATATAACACTTTTTTTTCGAAAGTGGTCCACATTCATCAAGATTTTCCCACCAGAAGAAATAAATCAGTTAATTTATCCTTTTAGATATTCTGAAATAGTGATATTAGGTAGATGGTAACACTTAACTTTCCCCTCCCCTTTTTTTTTTTTTTTCTTCTCTTTCCCCCTTCCCCTCCCCTCCCATGCTCCGCCCCGCGCATAGCACTCTATATTTTGATAAAGAGCAAAAGGCTTATGTAATTAATATATAGGTCAGGATTGTAAGAGAAATAATCTTTCTTTCTTCTCTCCTTTTCTTTCAGTATTGTTTGTAATGATGTATAATACATATATAAAATGACTTCATTGAGCACATTTGATATTGTTTCATTAGTAAAAGACATGTATTCCGTTATTTATTTGGATTTGATAAATGTCCTAGTTTCTTTTGTATAATGACATTAAGTTTTGAACAGAATGCTCTATGTTCTTGTACTCAATGTTGGTAAATAAATAAATATTAAAAAAAAAAAAAAAAACTTTTCTTCCTTGGTCAAACCTATCACAGACATGACCCGTAAAGAGCATGATCCACTCCATTGGTCACCTTCTGCCATTAAGACCTTTGATAGTCTTAAGACTGCCTTTGCTGCCGCTCCAGTTCTGGCTCATACTAACCCTGTCCTGCCTTTCGTTCTTGAGGTCGATGCATCTGAGACTGGAGTAGGTGCCCTCTTGTCTCAACGTCCTATGCCTGACGGTTCCTTGCATCTGTGTGGTTTCTTCTCTAAGAAGTTGTCTCCAGTGGAATGCAATTATGAAATTGGCGACAGGGAATTACTGGCCATAATTTTGGCACTCAAGGAATGGAGGTATCTTCTCGAGGGTACTAGCTTGCCAGTGCTCATTCTTACTGACCACAAGAATTTAACTTTTGTTTGTCGCCCCGACAGGCCAGATGGGCGCTATTTTTGTCTCTGTTTAATTATGTGGTCTCCTACCTGCCTGGTAGTAAGAATGTTAGGGCTTGTGCCCTCTCTCAAAAATGTTTGCCTCTGTCCAAGGAGGAGTCTGTACCTACTACTGTTATACCTCCTGACCATATTGTAGCTACCATACGTACTAATTTGACTTCTCCCTTGGGGGAGGAGATTCTGGCTGCACAATCAAATGCACCTCCTGAGAAACCTAGTGGTAAGTGTTTTGTTCCTGAGAATCTTCAAACTAAACTTTTGCACACTTACCACTATCTTAAAGCCGCAGGTCACCCAGGCAAGAACCAAATGATTTGGTCTGTCACTCGACAATTCTGGTGGCCAGGTCTTCGTTTTGATGTTGCTGCGTATGTTGCCTCCTGCTCAGTTTGTGCACAGAATAAGACTCCTCGACGTCTTCCTGTGGGTCTTCTTCAACCTATTGCTAATGGTGAGCGTCCTTGGACACATCTTTCCATGGACTTCATTGTCGAGCTCCCTGTTTCCAATGGCAATACCGTTATCCTTATGGTGGTTGACCATTTTTCTAAAATGTCACATTGCATTCCCTTGATTAAGCTGACTACCGCTCAGGAGCTTGCTTCAATTTTTGCCCGGGAGGTCTTCCATTTACATGGGTTACCCAAGGAGATAGTGTCGGACCGGGGTAGCCAGTTTGTCTCCAGATTTTGGCGTTCCTTTTGTGCTCAAATGGGGATCCAGCTTTCCTTCTCCTCCGTTGCTATGTCTCAGATCAGCACAATAATTGGTCTGAACTGTTACATTGGGCAGAGTTTGCTCGTAATAGTGCTATTAATGCTTCCTCCAAGTTATCCCCGTTCATGGCAAATTATGGGTTTCAACCATCCTTGTTGCCCGATTCATTCATGTCTCAGGGTATTCCAGCTTTGGAGGAGCATCTCCTGCAACTCCATTCCACGTGGTTGCAGATTCAGGATTGCCTTCATCATTCTATGCAGTGCCAAAAGTTCCAGGCTGATCGTAGGAGTCTGCCCGCACCTTCCTACCAGGTTGGTGAGAGAGTTTGGCTATCCTCCTGCAACTTGAACCTTCGTGTGCCTTCCAATAAATTGGCTCCCCGTTATGTTGGTCCTTTTCGAATACTCCGATGGGTTAATCCTGTGGCCTACGCTCTTGACTTTCCTTCTGCTATGCGCATCTCCAATGTTTTTCATGTCTCCCTCTTGAAACCATTGGTTTGTAATCAGTTTACCACTGTGTTGCCTCGTCCCCATCCTATCTTTGTTGACAACCATGAGGAGTATGAGGTCAGCAGCATTATTGACTCTCGTATGTCCAGGGGCCGTGTACAGTATTTGGTTCACTGGAGGGGCTACGGTCCGGAGGAGCGTTCTTGGGTTCCCTCCTCTGATGTTCATGCTCCCACCCTCCTCCCTGCCTTCCATGCCTGTTTCCCCAATAAGCCTTTTGTCCTCCCGTGGGGAGGGGTCATTGAGGGGAGGGTACTGTCAGGGTTTTTCCCTGTTTTGTTTGCCATGTGAGCTGGCAGCCATTTTACTCACCTCTCTTCCTGACTATGGTGCATTGTGGGAGATGCTGCTCATTTCCTGCACTTCCTTTTTTGGCCAGACTGGTGTGCATCATTCATGTGAGACAGGATGCAATCTCAGAATTGTGATGTCATCACTTATTATTTAAATGGCATCTGTTCAGTATGCTTTGCCTTTGCGTTGTCTCAGACCTGTTTGTGAGAGTTCCTGTGTATTACCTGGCTGCCTGATGTCCTTCCTGGTTCCTGATCCCTGGCTTGTTCCTGACTCTGCTGTTTTCCCTGTTCCTGATTCTGGCTTGTCTGACTATTCCCTTTGGCTCCTGACTCGGCTCGTCTGACTACCAGCTCTGGTTTTGACTCCTGGCTTGTTATTTGTGGACTTTTTATTATTTTTTACTATTAATAAAGGTGTGATTATTTTTGCACTTCTCATCTCAGTCTGATTCCTGGCACCCTGACAGTGTGTGTACATATGTATTTATGAGTTTATATGTGTATATATTTATCTACAGACATATGTACACATATAAACTCATAAAACATATGTACACATATATAGAATATATATATATATATACATACATATATATCTTTAGACATGTATATGTACTAGGTTAAAGCCCTTTGCCTGCCTTTTTTCACACCTGAAAACTCATATCTTTGAACCCTTATAACTTCTGTGTGCAATATTTTTTGTGAATACTTTTTATTAGACAGTGTTATTATGAGTGTAAGTTTACTTTGTAATGTATTTTTTATGTGTTTTGTGAGAGTTTATATTTCACGAAACAGTTAACCACAGCTCTGAAAACCTGGCACTGAGTTTTCTCATATAAAATAAGGTGGGATACGGGACTCACAAAGCCATTGTAAAAACAGGAAAGACAAAAAAAGCTGTGTGTAGTAACATATATAATGTGCATTGTCTGAAAAGATAACATTAGAGGGTATAATCAAGGTCGACATTAGGATATGAAAGTGATAATTGCAGTCAGGCATCTGACTGTGAGAGCACTGCTAGTGATGTAGGTATTTGTTGAATGGGACTGGACTGAGTATACATTTTGGGAAAGACAATGGGGTAGTAGTGCCTGTGCCCTGCTAACTTGATCATGATGTCATCATGCATGTATGAGGCTTGCCGGGCCCGGTGCAGTCTAACCCACCACCTCTGAGCTGCAGGGCTAGCAAGCAGGAGCAGCTGCCTGAACAGTTACAGTTTGATTTTTACTGTGTAGATATTTTCCAGCCCTGCAGTGGGAAATTAGCTGCAAGTAAAGAACTAGAAGTTAATGTGACAGTCAGAACAGCCCAGACCATTTACTAAGGTAGTCTGACTGACTGCTAGTGTATTTTTATTCCTTAAGAGAGGGGGCAGCTGAAAGAAATGTGTGGAGAGTGAGAAATGTAAGTAGCAGGAGAGGTTTACTGCTCGCTATGCCATCCTTAGAGTAAAGACAGGTAACCCCTAGCTGCTACAGACTCTACCTGCTGTATAGCTGACTAAAGTAGTGATTATGTGAGGGGACACATCAAAAGTAAATTTAATCATTTTCAAGTCTGACTATATTAAAAAATAAAGAGTAAGCATATTTTAGTCACAGGTCAAAGGGGAGAGGCACCAATCCGTGGTTTAGTAAGGGGCCCAAACATTTCTAGTCATAGTCCTTGGAACAGTGCTCTCCACCAGATTTTTACTGGCAACCAGGTTTTCCTACCCCACATCTGAAATGGCAGGGAGGGACACAAGCCGTGCACAGTAAATATAACAAATGATGCACTACTTTGGTGGTCGGGGAGCGGGCAAACCCTGCCCTTGACTCCAATGATACCTGTTAGCCCCTGACGGTGGCCCTGACAGTGATAGTAGAAAATCTGTTGTAAAATACTACAGCTTCATAATATAACAACTTATCTGAGTAGAAGAATTATCAAGAATACCTCATTGAAGACCACACTTGTTATTTACATTTTTGTAATACATTTTTATAATAAATATTATTTTACACTATTCAATTCATTTTAGATAAATCTGATAAATTTAAATTTAAATTTTAGTAAATTTAAATGTTGACCTATGTTTTTTGGTGATTAGATGCTTTTTAGAATATTGTACTTTCTTATTACACAAGGTCAATTCATGTCAATATAAAAGAAAAATACCTTAGAAATTATTATTATTATTTTTATTATTATTATTTTTGGTAAAATCTAACTGGTGGATTATTGATAATATATTTTTTTTTAAAGGCCAGTGGCTAATTTTAGGTTTATAATTTTTACAGTACTGATGATGGGGAAATGTAATTTAAATAATAGAATATTATTTATGTAGTTTCTTTTTGTATCATTAAATGTTTCTATATAACAAAGTTGCTGAAAAGTTTTCAATTAATGTTATTTATGGTTATTTATTTATTTATTTATTTTTTATGTTACCCTTGAACATTTAATCCTGTAAAAAATATACTTATTTTAGCTGCACTATTGGTCAGATATAAGTTACATACAACGGACTGTTCACTGTTAAACCTTGTTTTTTGAGTTCTTTTAACTTTTGATTAAATTAATTAATTTAGTAAAGTCAATATATTGTTCAGAAGCTTAATTCAGGAGCCCAGCCCACACAAGACTTGGAACTATTGTATTATTTCATGTTTTAAATAGAAACAGAGTTTTACCCTAACAGATTCCAGAGTAAAACACAGAGGATTAGGCTACAATTGGATTGCAATCGTTAGCACAGTGTGCGTTTATCTTTTGCATGTCCTCGCACAAAAAACAACACAAAAATTGGTATTATAATTGGATGGTTAAATATTTTCCCCAAATCATCTTAACATGGCCAAAACGTTTTTAGTGTACCCTATATTTTTTATGGATAGTGCAGGGAGCATTATTATTTAGCTTACTGTGCTTCTATTACCAGTGAGTGAGTTGAGCTTGAGTTCAATCCAAAATATAGTTGAAAAATGTAGTGCTTTTAAGACAGGGTATTGTTATTTATGGTATAACACAGAACTACATGAAGAACTCCACTTGCACACCATCGGCTTAGCCCTTGAGTGATATCCAAAATGTTCAGCGCACCCCCATAAAAGTCTATTATGTGTAGACTGACCATATTGCCGCTTTAAAAAGGGACACATATGAAAAATACATATGTCAGGGTTCTTATACAAAACATTTCTTTAAACAGCACTGAAAACAGTCCTGACATATGTATTTTTCATATGAGTCCCTTTTTAAAACGTCAATATGGTCGTCCCCTTACGTCAATTGCGTATCCTATCTTTTCTATGGGATTTGCCTAATGCTGGTATTTGGAGTTTTGGAAGAACTGAGCGGTAGAGCCTCTACCGACAAGACTCCTACCGCATAAAAAAGTCAGTAGTTAAGAGCTTTATGGGCTAACGCCGGAATATAAAGCTCCTAACTACTGTGCTATAAAGTACACTAACACCCATAAATTACCTATGTACCCCTAAAACGAGCCCCCCCCCCCACATCGCCAACCCTCTAATAAAAATTTTTAACCCCTAATTTCCCGCCTGGACACCGCCGCCATCTACATTATCCCTAATGTAGGTAGGTGGCGGCGACGTTGGGGGGGGGGGGCAGATTAGGGGGTAATAAATATAATATAGGTGTTGGCGATGTTAGGGGCAGTAGATTAGGGGTTCATAGCTATAATGTAGGCTGCGGCGGTGTCCGGATCGGCAGATTAGGTGTTAATAATAAAATGCATGTGTCAGCGATAGCGGGGGCGGCAGATTAGGGGTTAATAAGTGTAAGGTTAGTGGTGTTTAGACTCGGGGTACATGTTAGGGTGTTAAGTGTAGACTTAGAGAGTGTTTCCCCATAGGAAACAATGGGGCTGCGCTAGGAGCTGAACGCTGCTTTTTTGCAGGTGTTAGTTTTTTTTTTCAGCCAGCTCAGCACCATTGTTTCCTATGGGGATATCGTGCAAGAGCATGTTTTTCCAGCTTACCGCTACCGTAGGCAACGCTGGTATTGAGAGTTGAAGGGAAGGTAAATTATGCTCAACGCTCCCTTTCTGAGCCTAACGCAGCCACTCAGACAACTCTAAATACCAGCGTTGTCTTAAGGGTGCGCTGGAAAAAAAAGCAGCGTTAGCACCGCGGGTCTTTACCGACAAAACTCTAAATCTAGGCGTATCACTTTAAAGGGATATAAACTCAATTTTCTTTTCTATCATGATTCAGATAGAATGTGCAATTAGTGATGTCGCGAATAGTTTGCTGGCGAATAGTTCCCAGCGAACATAGCTTGTTTGCGTTCGCTGCGGCGGGCGAACATATGCGATGTTCGATCCGCCCCCTATTCGTCATCATTGAGTAAAACTTTGACCCTGTACCTCACAGTCAGCAGGCACATTCCAGCCAATCAGCAGCAGACCCTCCCTCCAGACCCTCCTACCTCCTGGACAGCATCCATTTTAGATTCATTCGGAAGCTGCATTCTTAGTGAGAGGAGGGACAGTGTAGCTGCTGCTGATTTAATAGGGAAATCGATAGCTAGGCTAGTGTATTCAGTGTCCACTACAATCCTGAAGGACTCATCTGATCTCTGACTGTGTTAAATAATAGCAGTCAGTTTCCTTCACACGTGTGCGTTTCATAGGGTTGCCACCTCAGCCATGTTTTCATGGACAATTATGAGTTACACATGCTACAGGGTGTGCAGGGAGGAACATGTATTGTGTTTCTGGACAGCACTATACATATTCCTCCCTGCACACCCTGCAGCATGTGTAACTTATAAGTGTTCTGTATTTTAAGGGACAGGTGACAACCCTAGCGTTTCAGTGCGTGCCAGGGCACAGTGTCACCCCAGTGCAACTCATATCTGGTGTAACAGTAGTGTAGATTTAAAAAAACAACACTTTTTTGACTGTGTTAAATAATAGCAGTCAGTTTCCTTCACACGTGTGCGTTTCAGTGCCTGCCAGGGCACAGTGTCACCCCAGTGCAACTCAAATCTGGTGTAACAGTAGTGTAGATTTAAAAAAAACAACACTTTTTTGACTGTGTTAAATAATAGCAGTCAGTTTCCTTCACACGTGTGCGTTTCAGTGCCTGCCAGGGCACAGTTTCACCCCAGTGCAACTCATATCTGGTGTAACAGTAGTGTACATTTAAAAAAAAACAATACTTTTTTGACTGTGTTAAATAATAGCAGTCAGTTTCCTTCACACGTGTGCGTTTCAGTGCCTGCCAGGGCACAGTGTCACCCCAGTGCAACTCAAATCTGGTGTAACAGTAGTGTAGATTTAAAAAAAACAACACTTTTTTGACTGTGTTAAATAATAGCAGTCAGTTTCCTTCACACGTGTGCGTTTCAGTGCCTGCCAGGGCACAGTGTCACCCCAGTGCAACTCATATCTGGTGTAACAGTAGTGTACATTTAAAAAAAAAATATACAATTTTGACTGTAATAGATTAAATAGTAGTTAGTTGTATGCAAGCGTGTGTGTCAGGCCTACAGCATCTGCCAACTTCTGCCAGTGCATAGTGCCACTCATATCTGTTGTCACAGTAGCTTGCAGGCATAGTACCACTAATCGAAAAAAAATTACAGGCAGAGTCAGGCCACCCCGCAGGGGCCGTCGTGTTCGTGGTGCTGTGATTCCCTTTGGCCCTAGAATAATGCCCAGTGTTCAGAGGTCACGTACCTGAACTCGAACAGTTCTGAGGACATAGTTGACTGGCTAACACAGGACACCCAATCTTCTACAGCTTCCGCTTGGAACCTTGACGCACCATCCTCCTCCAGCTTAGCTTCGGGCACCTCTCAAGTTACCACTTGCCTGCCTGCCGCCACCACCAACACTAGCACCACAGCCGCTTCACTTGATCTGTCAGAGGAGTTATTTACACATCAGTTGGAAGTAATGAGTGATAGTGATGCGCAACCATTATTGCCAGAGGATGTAGATAACAGGGATATGTCTCAGTCAGGCAGCATTACACACATGGACGTATGGTGTGATGATGATGATGATGATGTTGTACCCGCTGCTGCTTCCTTTACTGAGTTGTCAGATACAAGTGAAGCAGTTGATGATGACGATGCGTCCGTGGATGTCACGTGGGTGCCCACTAGAAGAGAAGAAGAAGAGGGGGAAAGTTCAGATGGGGAGACAGAGAGGAGGAGGAGACGAGTTGTAAGCAGGGGGAGATCATCGCAAGGAGCTAGTGGCACAGTCAGACAGCATGCATCGGCACCCGGGGTCAGCCAGACAGCACGCCAATCAACGCATGCTGTTGCCACCACCAGAATGCTGTCATTGCAGAGCTCAGCAGTATGGCATTTTTTTTGTGTGTCTGCCTCTGACAACAGCGATGCCATTTGCAACCTGTGGCAAAAGAAACTGAGTCATGGGAAGTCCAACACCCACCTAGGTACAACTGCTTTGCGAAGGCACATGATTGCACATCACAAACGCCTATGGGATCAACACATGAGTACAAGAAGCACACAAACTCAAAGCTGCCATCCTCCTCCTGGTCCAGCATCTTCAGCCACGTCAACCACTGCCAGGGTCGCCATTAGAAATTTTGGGGCCCCTGACTTAACCATTGATCAGGCCCCCCCCCCTCCTTTGACATGAGCAATTTTTGACCAAGTGACTAAAATGTATATGCACTTTATTCTTAAAGGGACATAATACTCATATGCTAAATCACTTGAAACTGATGCAGTATAACTGTAAAAAGCTGACAGGAAAATATCACCTGAGCATCTCTATGTAAAAAAGGAAGATATTTTACCTCACAATTTCCTCAGCTCAGCAGAGTAAGTTCTGTGTAAAAAGTTATACTCAACTGCTCCCAGCTGCAGGTAAACAAATTAAAAAAAATGAAGAAATGAACAGCAGCCAATCAGCATCAGCAGTGCTGAGGTCATGAACTCTTACTGTGATCTCATGAGATTTGACTTAACTCTCATGAGATTTCATAGTAAGCTTCCTTTACCTGATTGGTGAAATAATATGAGAGTGCACGATGCTAGTCCCTTCAGATGTCCCAGGACAAACACACTAAAATGCTGCTTAGAAATCCTTTACAATGGGAGGTGGCTACTGAGGAACTTTTGAGGTAAAATATCTTTCTTTTTTACATAGAGATGTTCAAGTGATATTTTCTAATCAGCTTTTTACAGCTATGATGCATCACTTTCAAGTGTTTAAACATTTGGGTATTATGGCCCTTTAAGTGTCTATTTAAACTTGGAAATGTTGTAAAGGTAGTAACATACACTGAAACACACACACACACTCACACATAAGGATTCACATATAGACACTCTAGCAGACACGCAAAGAAACACACTCAGACACAGACACCCAGACACTCAGCACTTGTTTACTTTGACCTGACAAGTAATGAGGTAAACTATGGTTTTGTAAAAAAAGGAGATTTAGAAAACAAAATATGGAGTTCTGATTATCTTTTTGTAAAGGAAGATGCCAACTAAATGATGACAACAGCATGCAGTGGCTGAAAGGAAGGGCCCTGAACTGCCTAAACAATAATTTAAAGGTTAAATGGTAGATTGGTGACTTCCGGAAAGGTCTAATTAGTCTTAAAGTCTGTAGAAATATGTGAATAATCAGTAGTAAGGTCAAAATGTCCTAAAAAGGAACAGACAATGGACACACACACACACACACACAAACTCAAACTTGCACACACACCCAAGGAAACACCGACAGAGACAGCCTCAGAAAACACACAAAGACATACTCACACACAGAGACACCCACAAAAAACCCACAAAGACATACATACACACACCCTCACTGAGACATCCAAAGAAAACCCACAAAGACATACACACATCCTCACAGAGACACCCACAGAAAACACACACCCTCACAGAGACATCTACAGAAAACGCAGACATACACACCCACCCC
Organism: Bombina bombina; assembly: GCF_027579735.1. NCBI lineage: Eukaryota > Metazoa > Chordata > Amphibia > Anura > Bombinatoridae > Bombina > Bombina bombina. The sequence continues at coordinate 776,274,047 of NC_069501.1, read as the reverse complement.
CACAGAGGCATCCAGAGAAAATACACAAAGACAAACATACACACACCCTCACAGAGACACCCATAGAAATACTCAAAGACATATGCATGCCCACACCTTCACAGACATCCACAGAAAATGCACAAAGACATACACACCCACCCTCACAGAGAGACCCACAGAAAAAAATGCATACACACTCATAGAGAAACAAACCAAAGCACAAAGACATAAACACAGACACCCACAGAAACACTCACAGGAGGAAACATTTATGCACCTTGCATCCTCTAAATCAACAGTGTGTGACATGCATGATAAAAAAAATTGCAGAAATTAAGAGATCACTTTTTAAATAATCATATTTGTAAATGTGCAAACAAAAATAATTCTATGAATTCAAAATTGTACATTAATGATCTGGGTAGATGGCTAGATGAAGAAAAGTACTTTTAAAAGGTTGACATATGTTTGTTTGATTTTTCTCCATTTTCCCCAACCAAGAACACCACTTCAAATATAGTGTACAAAGGTTCCCATCTGTCAGCTGTACTTATGGATTTTGAAAATGTTGTACTATATATGGTCTTGGTGGAACCATAAGCTGTAGTACGCGCACACTGTACAAACAAAGTGCCAAGTCTGTCTCACACTGTGCAAAGTGGTTTAGTGCACACTCAGAAATCCTCTCAAATGCTAATACTTTACTTCATGTACTAACATCTCCCATGCTAAATTAGCACTCTGCTGTAGTACCCACTGGTGGCTGCCAAAATATAATTTTTTTTTTTTTTTTTAGTTCTTGCCTCATGGGGCCCCCCTGGCCCATTGGGCCCCTGATAGGAGTCACCCCTGTCACCCCCTGATGGCGGCCCTGACCACTGCTGTCCTCCTTGCCCCCTCTCAACCATCCACCACTCCGTGTCTCGCCTTGAGCAGTTCCTGCTCATCTGCCCACAGTCAGGTGTCTGTCAAGGACATGTTTGAGTGTAAGAAGCCAATGTCACAAAGTCACCCCCTTGTCCGGCATCTGAAAGCTGGTTTGTATTAACTCTTAGCCCACCAGCTTTTACCATACAAGCTGGTGGAGTCTGAGGCATTCAAAAAATTTGTAGCTATTGGGACACCGCAGTGGAAGGTACCCGGCCGAAATTTCTTTGCACAAAAGGCAATCCTCAACCTGTACTCGATTGTGCAAAAGAAAGTAATGGCATGTCTGGCACACAGTGTTGGGGCAAGGGTCCATCTGACCACTGATAGCTGGTCTGCAAAGCATGGTCAGGGCAGGTATATCACCTACACTGTGCATTGGGTAAACCTGCTGACGGCTGACAAGCATGGAATGCGTGGATCTGCAGAGGAGTTGGTGACACCGCCACGACTTGCAGGCAGGCCTGCTGCAACCTCCTCTACTCCTCCTACTCCATCCTCTTCCATAACCTCCTCGGCTGAGTCCTCTTCTGCTGCTGAGTTTTGCTCCACATCAACGGCACCCCCCAGCTCCCCAGGTATTATTCCACACCCCGGATATGGAAGTGTCACGCCATCTTGAGGTTGACTTGCCTGAAAGCAGAGAGTCACACCGGACCAGCACTCATGTCCGCCCTGAACGCACAGGTGGATCAGTGGCTGACTTCGCACCAACTGGAGATCGGCAAAGTGGTTTGTGACAACGGAAGAAATTTGGTGTCGGCATTGAATTTGGGCAAGTTGACACATGTGCCGTACATGGCACATGTGTGTAATCTGATCGTACAACGCTTTGTGCATAAGTACCCAGGCTTACAGGACGTCCTGAAGCAGGCCAGGAAGGTGTGTGGCCATTTCAGGCGTTCCTACATGGCCATGGCACACTTTTCAGATATCCAGCAGCGAAACAACATGCCAGTGAGGCGCTTGATTTGCAACAGCCCGACACGTTGGAATTAAACACTCCTAATGTTCAACCGCCTGATCCAATAAGAAAAAGCCGTTAACGACTATTTGTATGACCGGGGTGCTAGGACAGCCTCTGCGGAGCTGGGAATTTTTTTTGCCACGTTACTGGACGCTCATGCGCAATGCCTGTAGGCTCATGCGTCCTTTTGAGGAGGTGACAAACCTAGTCAGTCACACCGAAGGCACCATCAGCAACATCATACCATTTGTTTTCTTCCTGGAGCGTGCCCTGCGAAGAGTGCTGGATCAGGCCGTAGATGAGCGTGAAGAGGAAGAGTCGTGGTCACCATCACCACCAGAAACAGCCTTATCAGCATTGCTTGCTGGACCTGCGGCAATGCTTGAAGAGGATTGTGAGGAAGAGGAGTCAAAGGAGGAATGTGGCTTTGAGGAGGAGGAGGAAGACCAACCACAACAGGCATCCCAGGGTGCTCGTTGTCACCTATCTGGTACCCGTGGTGTTGTACGTGGCTGGGGGGAAGAAGATACCTTCAGTGAGATCACTGAGGACGAGGAACGGGACATGAGTAGTTCAGCATCCAACCTTGTGCAAATGGGGTCTTTCATGCTGTCGTGCCTGTTGAGGGACCCTCGTATAAAAAGGCTGAAGGAGAATGAACTGTACTGGGTGTCCACGCTACTAGACCCCCGTTATAAGCAGAAAGTGCCTGAAATGTTACCGAATTACCGCAAGTCAGAAAGGATGCAGCAGTTCCAAAATAAATTAAAAAGTATGCTTTACACAGCGTATAAGTGTGATGTCACAGCACAAAGGGAATCTAACAGGGGAAGAGGTGAAAGTAATCCTCCTCCTCCCACGACCACGCCGGCAAGGACAGGACGCTTTACAGACGTGTTGTTGATGGAGGACATGCAGAGCTTTTTAAGTCCTACGCATCGCTACAGCCCTTCGGGGTCCACCCTCAGAGAACAACTCGACCGATAGGTAGAAGACTACCTCGCCTTAACTGCAGATATCGACCCTCTGAGGAGCGATGAACCCCTTGACTACTGGGTGTGCAGGCTTGACATGTGGCCTGAGCTATCCCAATTTGCGATAGAACTTCTGGCCTGCCCCGCTTCAAGTGTCCTGTCAGAAAGGACCTTCAGTGCAGCAGGAGGTATTGTCACTGAGAAGAGAAGTCGCCTAGGTCAAAAAAGTCTAGATTACCTCACCTTTATTAAGATGAATGAGGGATGGATCCTGAAGGGACTGACAGTGGGTGATACATTCGACTAAAAAAGGCCTGATGAGATGAGCTGCCTTGTGCTAAAAATGGTCCACACGCTGCTGTATTTGATCTCTGAATGCCTGATGACTTGCGTGACTTATCCGCCACCAACTAGGGTTCAAGCCACAATGTTTTAGGGCACTTTCTGCCTGGGAAACACACATCAAGTTTTCTGGCCACTGCTACAGCAGCGGCTGCAACAATACCTAATTTTTTAGGCATGTGTACATGCCTAATTTTTCTGGCCTCTGGTGCTGCACTGTGGCTTCAAAAACCAAACCAAAAAAAAGGCACATAACAGGGATTAAACTGATAGGAATAGTACTACTTAACACACCACTCCTATCTGGTGGCACATTAGATTGCACGCGCAGTGCCCCAAATTTGAAGTAGGAGGTCCGACCAAGCATCTTTTTCCATCTCCCGGTTCCTAAAATCGATGCCATATACACATCCCCTGATAGGGGACGTAACAGGGATTAAACTGATAGGAATAGTACTACTTAACACACCTTATAATAATGCAGAGAGAGGCAACGCAGAGAGAGGAGTCTGAAGAAGAGGAGTCAGAGGAGGAAGGTGGCTTTGAGGAGGTGGAAGACCAAACACAGCAGGCATCCCAGGGGGCTTGTTGTCACCTTTCGGGGACCCTTGGTGTTGTACGTGGCTGGGTGGAGGAAGAGACCTTCAATGACAACAGTGAGGACAAGGAACGGGACATGGCTAGCTTGGTATCCAACCTTGTGCAAATGGGGAGTTTGCGGTTGTGCAAATGGACTGTTTGCGGTTGTTTGCGGTGCGTTAAAGGGACAGTCTAGGCCAAAATAAACTTTCATGATTCAGATAGAGCATGTAATTTTAAACAATTTTCCAATTTACTTTTAATTTTGCTTTGTTCTCTTGGTATTCTTAGTTGAAAGCTTAACCTAGGAGGTTCATATGCTAATTTCTTAGACCTTGAAGCCCACCTCTTTCAGATTGCATTTTAACAGTTTTTCCCCACTAGAGGGTGTTAGTTCACGTATTTCATATAGATAACACTGTGCTCGTGCACGAGAAGTTATCTGGGAGCAGGCACTGATTGGCTAGACTGCAAGTCTGTCAAAAGAACTGAAAAAAGGGGCAGTTTGCAGAGGCTTACATACAAGATAATCACAGAGGTTAAAAGTATATTATTATAAATGTGTTAGTTATGCAAAACTGGGAAATGGTAATAAAGGGATTATCTATCTTTTAAAACAATAACAATTCTGGTGTAGACTGTCCCTTTAAACAGGGAGTTTGGTCTGTCACTGTGAAGCGGGCACTGATTGGCTAGACTGCAAGTCTGTCAAAAGAACTGAAAAAAGGGGCAGTTTGCAGAGGCTTAGATACAAGATAATCACAGCGGTTAAAAGTATATTATTATAAAGGTGTTAATTATGCAAAACTGGGAAATGGGTAATACAGGGATTATCTATCTTTTAAAACAATAAAAATTCTGGTGTAGACTGTCCCTTTAAACGGGGAGTTTGGTCTGTCACTGTGAAGCGGGCGTAACCCTTACACTACCTGATCAATACAACATCATACCTGATGTTTTAAAGCATGTTATTCCAAACAATTTAGGAATATTCGGGGATTTATGCCCTTTATGGATTAAAACCAGACTTTGCATTAACTATGTAATTTTACATGGGATTTTTGACATGGATTCCCCTCCAGCATGCTACAATCCAGGTGTTAGTCCCCTTGAAACAACTTTTCCATCACTATCATGGCAAGAAAGAGTCCCTTTGGGTTTTAAAATTCGCCTGCCTATTGAAGTCTATGGCGGTTCGCCCGTTCACGAACATTCGCGGTAGTTCGCTTTGCCGTTCGCGAACGCAAAATTTTATCCTTTGTTTAAAAGCAGAAGGGTAAGCTCAGGAGTGTGCACGTGCCTGCAGCACTATATGGCAGCAGTTTTGCAACAATGTTATACATTAGCAAGAGCACTAGATGGCAGCACTATTTCCTGTCATGTAGTTCTTCAGGCATGTGCATACTACCTATCTAGATATCTCTTCAACAAAGAATAACATGAGAGCGATGCAAATGTTAAAATAAAAGCAAATTGGCAACTTTTAAAAAAAAATGTATTCTCTACCTGAATCACAAAAGAAAAAATCTAGGTTTCATGCCCCTTTAAGAGATCAAAAATACATTTGGACTTGTAATATAAGAGCAAAAATATAATCGCCATAGATTGAGCTTGATTAATGTCAACGCACATTAGAGCTAAGATTTTCACTTAACTTGCAATCTAGGCTTAAATAGGTTCCTATTAACACCAAGAAGAATAATAGCAGAATTGGGCAACATCCTGTAAGATCAGAAATAGCTCTCCCTGTAGATGGTATGGTTTATGTTATATGACCAGGAGAGACATATTGTATATTTTTCATCATAAATGCTCACTTCTGGTGCATAACCACATTTTGCTTTGATAAGTCAGCTTCTCTTGTCTAACAGTATGCATATTTTCTAATAGGAGAGCTTAAAAAGCACGCAAGTCAAGCCCTTACATTTGTAATAATAATCAAACCTTCCATTAGGCAGTTTCATATTTCATTATTTATTTTACTACCAGTAATGTATTTTCAAAAAGTAAGATCTGAAACATACACTATAGAAATAATTTCTCAGCAAAAAATATCTTCTGCTTGTTCTCTTGAAGTAACTAATAAGTGTCATTATTGGATGAGTATAGACTGCATTTTAAGTGTGTTTCGGTTAACAGTTTGATGTATATATTCTATTATAAAACATTTTTAAATATTAGTCCTTCTATTTAGAAATATGTTGTGCTAATGCCATCTTACCATTGGTGTTGATTTATTCATCTTTCACTATAGTGATTTGTGAACATGACCTTTTCATTTATGAATGAAAAGCAGTTCTGCTTTTTCTAAATCGTCAAACTTAAGGAACAGCCTCTTACCATATGTTGCACAGATTCAATATGCTGTTAAAAAAACCTCATATAACGCAGTTAAGAAACTATGTGGTTCATCGGATGTTGCTATCACATATTAATCACGCAAAATATGATGTTTAGCTAAAGTGTTGATAGGTGCGCAAATAACAAAAACATTTTTTTTTATTTCACTAGTGGTTAATATATCCTTTAGTTATAAAATCATGTTTATGCTGTATAACTTGGGGGTCTAGCTTTTTACAAGTGTATCACCTTTTACAAAGGTTTTTTTTTTTTAGTCTCTGAGTATTTTTGTAGATACAATCATGGAAGTAATTTGGAAAAGTTTTTTTTTAATTGCATGCTCTAGAGGGCATTATAGAATTTTATTTTTAAAAAAGTAGCATGTTTTTAAATTAAAAAAAACTGCACTAGGCAGTTAGTTTTGGGGCTGTAAAGTTGGTGGGAGTGGAATGTTAAAAAAAACGGTACTGAAAAGTGCTTTTATATTGCGGTCTATGGGAACTGTGTGTTCCCTGTGAATATACTGTATATGTATATGCTTACTGTATATGCACTACTTACCCCCTTTGCTGCACTTAGGTTCTGATGCCATCTCTGACAGCATCAGAGCGAGGCTCCCATTGGAGCCTATGGAAGCACATTCTAGTGAGCATTACTTTAGCGTGCACTGGTATTACAAAATGGGGCACTAATATTGCTTGTGCACAAGCGAAATTTAATGCTCCACCAGTAATCTAGCCCTGTATGTGATTGTATGTTTGTGAAAAAGATTTGTGGGGAAAAAAAATATATATTTTTTATCTTTCCTCCCTGTCCCTCTGTATTTGGAATATACTTAACAGCTAAACATTATGGGCTGAACAGAGTCTTACTTCATATTCATAATATAAATTTTGTGATGATGAAACATTCTCCTATTGGTTGTATGCTAAAATGTATAAATTCATACAATAAAACTCGCTATATATAGAAGTGTTCATGTATTTCCTTTCATAGAAGTAAAAAAAAGAAATATTACAAAACTTTTGAAATGCTTTGTAAAAAGACTGGAATTCAGCCAAGATTTTTCTCACAGAAATTTTGATGGAGAGGAATCAAGTGATTAGTAATTTCCTTTCTTAATACATGAATGATTTTAGAAAGCTTCCTTTGCATTTTTTTTTTCAAATATGTTATGTATATTCATTTTTGAATGGGCTGGTAAATGGCAAATAAGATTTAATATTGATACATGTAAGGTTCTACATTTTGGAAGTAAAAAATGCAGGCTACCTATTATTTAAATAGGTCAAGGTTTAGCAAAACAGAGGAGGTAAAGAATTTACTTACAGATATCAACCTAAAAATGAATGTGCAATGCAAGGCAGCAGCTTCTAAGGCTAATGGAACAAAAGCAGGCAAGCATTTATGCAAGAGAAGAAAGCATAATTCTGTTGCAGTATAAATCCCTGGTAAGATCTCACCTTGAGTATGGAGTGCAATTCTAAAAAAACTATTTTAAAAAGGGACATTGCAGAATTAAAAAAAAAATCAGAGAAGGGTCACACAATTAATAAGGGGAATGGATCATTTAAACTATGAAGAGAGGTTAGTCAAATTGGGTCTGTTGACTCTAAAAAAAAAAAAAAGTGCTTGAAAGGTTATATGATTATTTTATATAGAAATATTCAAGACCCAGTTGGTGGAAGTGCTGTTTTTTCGAAGGCAGTTGTTTGTGACAAGTGGTCAGAAGAGGAAAGGAGATTTAATCTCCGTCAACACAATTATTTTTCCACAGTTAGAGCAATGAAATTATGGAACACTTTGCCTAAAGAGCGACGCTCAATACCTTAAATAAAATAAAAAATAGCATTTCTGGCAAACAGAATTCAGGGATATGAGTGCTTGTGTTAGATGGTTAGGCTTTCCATTATTTTAATGTAAGATAAATTGTCATCTTATTTAGGGCTAGATTACAAGTGGTGCGCCAACTGTAGTACGCAAGTGATACAGGGTATTTTGTGGCTCTTTCTGCACAACAGAAATAGTGCACGTTTTATGACTTGAAAGTAAATGTGATCACTTGAGCATAATTGAATTTAACATCTGTCTGGTTAGCGAGACTTCAGAGCTTTGGTTAGATGTTATGCACGACAAAAAAGTCGCACAAAAACATTAAAAGTACAGTTACATTCATAATAACACTGATAAAAAATATTTTAAAAAATACATCATTAAAAATGTATAATTTAACATGAATATAAGGTGTATATTCATTAAATATCTTGTCCTTACTTTTATATAGAACTTCATCAGTAAGTGGTTCAGAAATTTACATATGTATATTTATTTAATAGCCATATACACTACCATTCAAAAGTTTTATAACACCAAGTTTTTATTGAAATTTACACAGTTATGTATCAATGTACTTTGAAATGAAAGCATCAAACAAATAAACAATTGTAAAATAAATCAATTAATTGTTATGTTTAACAAAGTTTAATCTAAATGTTTGGCTCATCTAAGTAGCTACCTTTTGCTGATTCAAAAGCCTAACACACTCATTGCTGTCTTTCTAAAATGGAAATCAAAAATTGTTCAAAAAGTTGCTTTCTGTCCAGTTAATCCAAATAAAACCATCTCAATGGGGTTTAAAGGGAAGGTATACTATAAAATTGTTTTTCCCTTAATGTGTTTCCAATTACTTTTTCTTATCAGCTGCAGAGTATAAAATGTATGATATTTGCTTTTTAAGTATTATTTTGCATATGAATTAGCTAGCCACACACTAATAAAATGGGTTGAGCATGTAGGTATAATCAGATTTCATTACTTTATCACATTGTGTACATATACCTGTTTCTTTATCTTATATTTGTCTGTATACCAATCACCAATACTTGGAGAGAGCAATGGAAAATTAACATGTTATTACCTTATATGTTCTATAAGCCACTGGCAGTGTATTTTCTTCTACTGAGTGTGTTTAAACAGTTTGGCCTTAAGGCCAAAAACTTTTAGGATAGGTGGAGATACCACAGGCTAAATCAACTATTTCAAATGCCAATATAAGGGTAACATAAATACTTGTAAACAATTGAATACAGTTTAGCAAGTGGATCATTGGGAACAAATTAAAGGGGATAATCTTTTGAGTAAACTGTCCCTTTAAGGCCGGAGACTGTGCTGGCCATTCTAGGATTTAAATCCTACCATTTTACCATTTAAGGTGGTTCTGACATAGCTTAGGTATGTATTGGGTCATTGTCTTACTGTAGTTTGAAACAGGGACCAACTAGATATTAAATGGTGCTGTAAAATGCTGTGGTAGTCTTTTTGGTTTAGGGTAAGCCAGCAACTCTGGATCCAGCAAAAGTTCTCCAGATCATCACGCTTTCATCTACATGTTTGGCAATTGGTGTCCTATAATGGGAAACCAGACTTTCTTCTACTTAACACTGTAACAAAACCTGTATAATGATTTAACAATGTGACTTATTGGTCCATTAGACCATCTAGTTTTCAGAAGTCTTGTATTAGTGCTTCATGACCCATGTAAGCCTCTTTTCCTTATGTTGTCATCTTACCAACAGCTTTCTTAGTATCACTCAAAATATCACAGAAGCTACTGACTCTAGAAACTTTGTCTTCCTATTGTGTCTTTTTAAGGTGTAGGAAACTGTACTCACTGACACCTTGGCTTTCTTCCCTGAAAAAGTCTTTTGTTTATAACTCTGAAATGTACATTATTTGTTTCTTTAGCCTCTGAAAGTTTACAGCTTACCTTTGTAATATTTCAGGTTATTCACTGAACTTCAACTGCTTAAGGGCCAGCTAGCAGTTACGTACAAGCAATAAAAGCATTATTGCGGGTGTTTACATGCATTGGGTTTTTAGCTAGTTTTACAAGTTGAAAGTGTAAAGCGCAATTGAAGTTAATGCGTCGGGTTAAAGCATCCTCAGAGCTCTGGTAAACTGTTTCATGAAACAAAAGAGTGTCACAAAACACATCAAAAATACAGTTACAATCATAATAACACCATCTTATAAAAATATTACAAAAGTTATAAGGGCTTAAAGATATGCGGTGTTAGAAAAAAAAGGCATGCAAAGGGATTTAACATTGAGATACATACATATACATGTTTAAATATGGATATGTATTTATATATATATGTATATATATTTCTTGTTGATCATTCTGGGTCATTGGTTTAGCTTTACCTATGTGTTTAATTTGATTTTACCTGTTTAATTGAACTTGCTTTATTTGACCTGTGGAGTTTGAACATTTTTTTTGTTAGATATTTTTGTACTCCGTTGGACTCATTTGTCTACCTTGGTGTTTAACTGTACCTTGGTGGTTATTTTTTGTATATTATGATATCCTTCCTTATATGATAAGGTTATGTATAGTGGGATGGGCTACTCCTTTTTAAGTTTTTGTCTGCTGCATAGTTAAATAGTTAATAGTTATATTGTATTCATATGCGAACCACTCCATTAGTATGTGTATTGGAATGTTTCGTTCTGCTTATACTTTTACTTTGATGTGGGTAGTATTTAGGGGATGTTGCATTTCTGTAAATTAGATTATCCTCACATATTGATAGCTGTTGCTAACTCATGAACTCATTGGATATCGGACTGAGATCGAGACACCATTGGCTGCTTTAGCCACACCCTGCTGGCGATCCTATGATCATGGGGAAGGATTGTGTATTGCGGTTGCTATAGCAATACAAATGTCAGTTTGACAATGCTGATAGGGCGATTTCACCCAATAACTCTGATCTGAGTCCATTGATTGGGTGTATGGGTGTCCTTAATATTTTGTCTGCCTGTATTTAATGTTTTATCATGTTTATGCTGTAGACGCGATAGGTTGATTTAGACACAGGGGAGTCCAGCTACCGAGTTGCCGCCTGATGATGTCAGCCGGTGGGAGTGGCGCTTTTGGTTGAGACTCGGTTCTGGATCACTTAAGAAAGTTTAAAAAACACGGTGGGAGTAAGTAAATGGTTGTTAGTTTTTTATGTCTGATGAAGGGGGTAATACCCTGAAATGTTACAAAGAATAAAGTTAACGATTTTGAAAATCCTGGCGAGTGCACCCTTCTTCTTCTGCCTATACCTATTTCTTGGAAGAACCCTGGGTAGATGTCTTTAAATCATGAGTGCTGGCCCTCTACAAATATATATATATATATATATATATATATATATATATATATATATATATATTTATAGAACAAGTGAAGAATATTGGAATTTGAAATATTCATATTTTCATGTTGGGTTAGCGCATTTGAGAATAATGTTCGCAAGTAGGGTGTTATTTTTTTTTTTACTTTTTTTGCTCCATTGACTTCTATGGGGGGATAGGTTATAATACGCACAATATTCTAAGTTCGCCTTTTATGCTCAAGTGAAAACAGTTTACTTTCAACTGATAATATGAGTGCAACCCGATGCACAAAAAAGCTTTAACTCTCAAGCTCCACTTGTAATATGTTCCTATATTATTTTTTTTTCATAAACTGGATAAATGAAGGTGTTCTAAAACTTTTTGCCAGGAGTGTATGCGATATCTCATACATCAAAGGACATTTCCAGGAAATGCAAGAAAATTTCAAATTCATACTTTTTTATATATTAAGCTACGATATGTGTTGTCTCCAGCAATCACGCTAGTAAGAACAAAATATTATTTTTTGCCATTCCTTCATCTTTGTTGCCAACTGAGATCTCTTAAACAGGATTTTGTAAAATCAGATGTCCAAAATTGTTATTGTAATACACACTGTTTATAGAATATCTTAGTACAATCTGCTTACAGTAATAGAAACATTAAGAAGCTGCTATTTTTTTCAATATTTTTGCAAAAATTTTTTTAGAAAACATTATGTATTCATGTCAATATTTTATATATATATAAATATAAATATAAATATAAATATATATATATATATATATATATATATATACACACATATACAGTATATAAATATATATATATACAGGGAGTGCAGAATTATTAGGCAAATTAGTATTTTGACCACATCATCCTCTTTATGCATGTTGTCTTACTCCAAGCTGTATAGGCTCGAAAGCCTACTACCAATTAAGCATATTAGGTGATGTGCATCTCTGTAATGAGAAGGGGTGTGGTCTAATGACATCAACACCCTATATCAGGTGTGCATAATTATTAGGCAACTTCCTTTCCTTTGGCAAAATGGGTCAAAAGAAGGACTTGACAGGCTCAGAAAAGTCAAAAATAGTGAGATATCTTGCAGAGGGATGCAGCACTCTTAAAATTGCAAAGCTTCTGAAGCGTAATCATCGAACAATCAAGCGTTTCATTCAAAATAGTCAACAGGGTCGCAAGAAGCATGTGGAAAAACCAAGGCGCAAAATAACTGCCCATGAACTGAGAAAAGTCAAGCGTGCAGCTGCCAAGATGCCACTTGCCACCAGTTTGGCCATATTTCAGAGCTGCAACATCACTGGAGTGCCCAAAAGCACAAGGTGTGCAATACTCAGAGACATGGCCAAGGTAAGAAAGGCTGAAAGACGACCACCACTGAACAAGACACACAAGCTGAAACGTCAAGACTGGGCCAAGAAATATCTCAAGACTGATTTTTCTAAGGTTTTATGGACTGATGAAATGAGAGTGAGTCTTGATGGGCCAGATGGATGGGCCCGTGGCTGGATTGGTAAAGGGCAGAGAGCTCCAGTCCGACTCAGACGCCAGCAAGGTGGAGGTGGAGTACTGGTTTGGGCTGGTATCATCAAAGATGAGCTTGTGGGGCCTTTTCGGGTTGAGGATGGAGTCAAGCTCAACTCCCAGTCCTACTGCCAGTTTCTGGAAGACACCTTCTTCAAGCAGTGGTACAGGAAGAAGTCTGCATCCTTCAAGAAAAACATGATTTTCATGCAGGACAATGCTCCATCACACGCGTCCAAGTACTCCACAGCGTGGCTGGCAAGAAAGGGTATAAAAGAAGAAAATCTAATGACATGGCCTCCTTGTTCACCTGATCTGAACCCCATTGAGAACCTGTGGTCCATCATCAAATGTGAGATTTACAAGGAGGGAAAACAGTACACCTCTCTGAACAGTGTCTGGGAGGCTGTGGTTGCTGCTGCACGCAATGTTGATGGTGAACAGATCAAAACACTGACAGAATCCATGGATGGCAGGCTTTTGAGTGTCCTTGCGAAGAAAGGTGGCTATATTGGTCACTGATTTGTTTTTGTTTTGTTTTTGAATGTCAGAAATGTATATTTGTGAATGTTGAGATGTTATATTGGTTTCACTGGTAAAAATAAATAATTGAAATGGGTATATATTTGTTTTTTGTTAAGTTGCCTAATAATTATGCACAGTAATAGTCACCTGCACACACAGATATCCCCCTAAAATAGCTATAACTAAAAACAAACTAAAAACTACTTCCAAAACTATTCAGCTTTGATATTAATGAGTTTTTTGGGTTCATTGAGAACATGGTTGTTGTTCAATAATAAAATTAATCCTCAAAAATACAACTTGCCTAATAATTCTGCACTCCCTGTAATGTTGTTAGGCAAGTTGTATTTTTGAGGATTAATTTTATTATTGAACAACAACCATGTTCTCAATGAACCCAAAAAACTCATTAATATCAAAGCTGAATAGTTTTGGAAGTAGTTTTTAGTTTGTTTTTAGTTATAGCTATTTTAGGGGGATATCTGTGTGTGCAGGTGACTATTACTGTGCATAATTATTAGGCAACTTAACAAAAAACAAATATATACCCATTTCAATTATTTATTTTTACCAGTGAAACCAATATAACATCTCAACATTCACAAATATACATTTCTGACATTCAAAAACAAAACAAAAACAAATCAGTGACCAATATAGCCACCTTTCTTTGCAAGGACACTCAAAAGCCTGCCATCCATGGATTCTGTCAGTGTTTTGATCTGTTCACCATCAAGATTGCGTGCAGCAGCAACCACAGCCTCCCAGACACTGTTCAGAGAGGTGTACTGTTTTCCCTCCTTGTAAATCTCACATTTGATGATGGACCACAGGTTCTCAATGGGGTTCAGATCAGGTGAACAAGGAGGCCATGTCATTAGATTTTCTTCTTTTATACCCTTTCTTGCCAGCCACGCTGTGGAGTACTTGGACGCGTGTGATGGAGCATTGTCCTGCATGAAAATCATGTTTTTCTTGAAGGATGCATACTTCTTCCTGTACCACTGCTTGAAGAAGGTGTCTTCCAAAAACTGGCAGTAGGACTGGGAGTTGAGCTTGACTCCATCCTCAACCCGAAAAGGCCCCACAAGCTCATCTTTGATGATACCAGCCCAAACCAGTACTCCACCTCCACCTTGCTGGCGTCTGAGTCGGACTGGAGCTCTCTGCCCTTTACCAATCCAGCCACAGGCCCATCCATCTGGCCCATCAAGACTCACTCTCATTTCATCAGTCCATAAAACCTTAGAAAAATCAGTCTTGAGATATTTCTTGGCCCAGTCTTGACGTTTCAGCTTGTGTGTCTTGTTCAGTGGTGGTCGTCTTTCAGCCTTTCTTACCTTGGCCATGTCTCTGAGTATTGCACACCTTGTGCTTTTGGGCACTCCAGTGATGTTGCAGCTCTGAAATATGGCCAAACTGGTGGCAAGTGGCATCTTGGCAGCTGCACGCTTGACTTTTCTCAGTTCATGGGCAGTTATTTTGCGCCTTGGTTTTTATACACGCTTCTTGCGACCCTGTTGACTATTTTGAATGAAACGCTTGATTGTTCGATGATCACGCTTCAGAAGCTTTGCAATTCTGCAAGATATCTCACTATTTTTTACTTTTCTGAGTCTGTCATGTCCTTCTTTTGACCCATTTTGCCAAAGGAAAGGAAGTTGCCTAATAATTATGCACACCTGATATAGGGTGTTGATGTCATTAGACCACACCCCTTCTCATTACAGAGATGCATATCACCTAATATGCTTAATTGGTAGTAGGCTTTCGAGCCTATGCAGCTTGGAGTAAGACAACATGCATAAAGAGGATGATGTGGTCAAAATACTCATTTGCCTAATAATTCTGCACTCCCTGTATATATCCTGTATATATATAATATTTATATACATATATATATATATATATATATTTAAAATATATTATATATATATATATATATATATATATATATATATAGATTTAAATCCACAAAGTTTAGTTTAGCACACCTTGCATAAATATATTTTTGGGAGTGCTGCCAATGAGACCAAATGGTTACACAAAATAGTGGATATTGGTGCACATCCACTTGCAAATAAACAAAACCTTTTCTAAATGCTGCAAAATTTGCCTGTAAAAATTGCATATGCTTTTATGCTAAAGTTGTAATCTAAGTCACACAATATGGGGCGAGATTACATATGCGGTGCAGGATTCAGCTTAACTGCGGAAACCTGCGTCGCCCGTAATTTCCCCTCGCACATTGAGGAATCACATATTTGGTGCCAGCAGTTCATAAAGTGCCGTAAGTCGGATAAACTAGCGATGTCCAGAAATGTGCGTAAATACAAATTTCTGGAGTCGGCAGTGATTTACAGCACGTTAGAAACTGCCGACGCCTAAGAAAAAAAAAAGTTAAATCTCCTGTAAAAGTCTAACACGTCTCCGAAAAATAAACCTGACACATCAAAACCCCTATATCCGCCATCACCCCCATATTGAAACTAATAATAAATGTATTAACCCCTGAACCGACAACCCCCCACATCACAATCTACCTAATATATGTATTAACCCCTAAATCCACCAACCCCAACATCGCAAACTACCTAATAAATGTATTAACCCCTAATCCGACATTCACCCAGATCGTAATCTACCTAATAAAAGTATTAACCCCTAATCCGCCAACCCCCATAAAGCAAAGTACCTATTAAAACTATTAACCCCTAATTCACCATTAACCCACATCGCAACAAACCTTATAATTCTATTAAACCATAATCTGCCAAACCCACATCGCAACAAACCTAATAAATCTATTAACCCCTAATCCGCCAAACCCCCACAACTCAAATAACTAAATAGATTATTAAGACCCCTAACCTAACACCCCCTAAATTAACATCAATTACCAAAATTAAAAAATGCTAAATTACAATTAAAATAAAAAAGTTAACATTACTTAAAAAAAAAAAAAAATAATCTAAGATTACAAAAAATAAAAAGTCTAACATTACATAAAATAATAAACCAAATTATCAAAAATTAAACCTAATCCCTATGAAAATAAAAAAGCCCCCCAAAATAAAAACACCCCCTAATCTAATACTAAACTACCAATAGCCATTAAAAGGGCCTTTTGTATGGCATTGCCCTAAGATAAACAGCTCTTTTACCTTACAAAATACAAAATCCTCCCTCTAACAGTAAAACCCCCACCCACCAAAAACTCCAAAATAAAAAAACCTAACACTAAAAAATCCTAAACTACCCATTGCCCTTAAAGGGGCATATGTATATGCATTGCCCTTAAAAGGGCATTCAGCTCTTTTACTACTCTTAAAAGGACATTCAGCTCTTTTAAGAGTGCCCAATAAATCCCTAATCTAAAAATAAACAAACTCCCAAAAAATAAAAAAAGGCCTAAATCTAACCCCAAAATAGGTACTCACCATTCCTGAAGTCCGGCGGAGAAGGTCGTATTCCAGGCGGTGAAGTCTTCTTCCAAGCGGGGACCTCTTCCTTCTTCATCCAGGACCAAGCCGGCGTGAAGCGGAGATGAGCGCGGAGCAGGACTGGCAACCGCAGAGCCATGGAGAGTGGAGGATCCTCTTTGTAAGATCGCCGCAATACATTGAATAGTGAATTCAAGGTACGAGTTTAAATATGGTGTCCCTTGTATTCCTATTGGCTGATTTGATTCTTCAAATTCAAATTAGCCAATAGGATGAGGGCTGCTGAAATCCTATTGGCTGATTTGAACAGCCAATAGGATTTCAGTAGCTTATTGCTAAGCCTGTTATCTACAATAACTCTAAAGTCCTTCTCAATTAAAGATATCCCTAACTCAACCTCCATTGAGATTATAAATTGCATGTTTGTTTTTTTCTACCAAATTAAAAAATATATCAAATATGCTTAATTCTTTTGGTATCATTTGTTGAAAGTGCACCAATGAACTATGGGGAGCTAGCTTAAGTCATCAGGTGAGCTAATGAAAAGAGACATTTATGTACAGTCACCAATATGCAGCTAGCTACAGTAGTGCATTGCTGCCATAAGTCTATCTAGCTATGCTTTTCATCGAAAAATACTAAGAGAATGAAGTAAATTAGATAATAGAAGTAAATTAGAAAGTTGTCTAAAATTGCATGCTCCATCTGAATCATTAAAGGGACAGTCAACACCAGAATTTGTGTTGTTTCAAAAGATAGATAATCCCTTAATTACCAATTCCCCAGTTTTGCAAAACCAACACAGTTATAATTATACACGTTTTACCTCTGTAATTACCTTGTATCTAAGCCTCAGCAGACTGTCCCCTTATTTCAGTTCTTTTGACAGAGTTGCATTTTAGCCAATCAGAGCTGTCTCCATGGTAAATTCACGTGCATGAGCTCAATGTTATCTATATGACACATGTGACCTAATGCCCCCTAGTGGTGAAAAACTATCAAAATGCATTTAGATTAGAGGCGGCTTTCAAGGTCTAAGAAATTAGCATATGAACCTCTTAGGTTTAGCTTTCAACTAAGAATACCAAGAGAACAAAGCAAAATTGGTGATAAAAGTAAATTGGAAAGTTGTTCAAAATTACATGCCCTATTTGAAACATGAAAGTTTTTTTTGGACTTGACTGTCCCTTTAAAGAAAAATTGTAAGTTTCGTGCCCCTCCAAGTATAGATTAAATTTGGCTCAGCGCTCGAGTGATAGCCAGCATGAGTATTTCATTGCGTCCCCTTATAAGGATCTAGCACACACAAGCTATCCAACATACAGATAATAGCGCGCTTTAGGCTTCACTCAAGCCCTAACATATTACTTTAAAATCAATAGCACAAAATTAAAAGTGCTTTTAATAATAATTTAACATAATCGGTGTTACCAAATAATAGACTAATATTTTTGTGCTCCACTTGCAATTTATGCCTATGCGTTTTAAGTGAAGCGTATATCACTCTCTGCTGATTCACGTTTTATTAGCTTTTACTGGATGTGGGACTTCCCTATTATGCTAAGGTGTGCTCTGACCAAGTGACGCAAGTGAAGGGGAAAGTTCCCTGGACTTTGCAAGTTAACAACTCAAGGGAATACTCCTGAAGATTCAGTGGATAACCAAAACTTAAAGTTCTTCTACTGATCCTCAAGATTGATTCCAGATTGATTACCAATGAATAAAGGAAGAGAAAAATGTTGCAATTCAAATAGCTGGTTTAGGAAATGTGTAGCATTTTGAAAACCTTGGTTACTGAATTTTGTTTTTGGTTTAATGTGCCTTTAAGAGGAGTTTTAGCACCAGCTAATGACTCTTAAAAAAAAATAAAAAAACTTTTTAACTAAAAACATAACAGTGGGCAAAAACTGGAGGCTTCTGGATGGCAGCCATCTTGTGCAGGTGCAAAAAAGACTGAGTCTGAGGACTTATTCATCTTCTTCCTGTCTGCTCATTTATCATGCATATATGTCTACAAAGAAATAAAGATTGGTGATTGTAAGAATAATTATTTGAGTGATTTTAGAGTAATTTGTTCTCTGATCTGACTTTTTCCACTTGGGATTGTGTCTTAAACTTTTGCTTTGAATGTTTAAGGGGTTGATCACAATATTATACATGTTTTCAGTAGATGAGGGTTTCTGAACTGGCCAGTATTGTGAATGTGTTCTTCCAGTGATCAGACTTCCAAAATGCTTCTGCCATTAATAACTGTAAAGCCTGGAACTGTAACCTTCCAAATACAAGACAAATAATTTAATGCATTGTAAATCTCCTGAATTTGTAATAAAAAAAATGTGCACAGTTAATGACAAACAAAAATTTAATTACTTGATTGGTGGGGTAATAGCAGTGTGTTTTGTACATGTTCAAAACCAGTGAAAACTTTTTGGGGTACTCAGTAAAATAGGAAACAAAGTGTTGTCTGGGAGTTTAATCAAGTCCTTTAAGCTGTGGAATTAAAAAACAAAATGGCCTAATAAATCAGTTAATATAAAGAGTAAATAGAAAGGAGCGCCAAAAATAGGCAGGGTCTAATATGAATGATACTAGATCCTAGGTTGGTATAGCATATGCTGGGTGTTTAGAAAAGTCTCTATGTGTGTGTATCATAAGAACAAATCTAGAAGTTGGGTATGGTGTGTATAACACAAAATATTTATTACAATTAGCACAAAAAATCGTATAAAATATCGCACAGTAAAACAAATGTTATATAGTTAAAACAATTAAATACAATTTCACAGAATAAAAAAGACAGTTAGGTACATGGATCCATGTGGCCAAAGTCCTAAATTAGTATGGCCTAAAACAATCTAAAAACAAATATGGCTGTCTGAATGTGGAATATTTCTAATACTCACTAATAGTATAATGGTGAGGTCGTATTGATAAGTGGTCTCTCTAGTGTAATTTGCACAGTAATTTGTGGTGCAAGTACAGAAATGCCAATCTAACATCACATGGGTTGGAAAAAGGGGGGTTGGTGTGATATACAAATGAGTGAACTTCGTGATGAAATAAATATACAAAGTTACATAAAAAATATATATAAAAACGGTCTCAATTTAGGGGACGGAGTTCGGCCGTGCAGGCAAATGGCCGCAGCGTGAATCAGCTCCGTGCTGGGGAAAAAGACCCAGGACTATATACCTGCAAGAATCGCCTTACAAAGTGGTACACAGGCGCCTAAATATGTGGGGACACTAACCGCCATGGCATGAAGGCAATTTGACATGCGACTTAGCTAAAAACGGACCGTTACTTAGCCGCAAAGGAAAAACGACCGCCGCCATATTGGAAAGGGCCGTGTGCGAGCCATGCGGACGCAGATACCGGAGCCCCTCTCAGACTCAGCTCATATATGGAGGTAAGCTGAAACAAATGGACCACAACACATAACGACCGCACAGTGGGATAAAGGGCCATTTATGTTATATATTAGCACCGTCAGAAAAAGAAGTATAACGCCCACAAACTTAAAAGTTACCTCGAACGCATGCATGATTAAATGGACCTCACTATGATAGGAGAGGAGGGCATAAAGCACCGATCCGAAGACATAAGACCCTGAATAGCATTAACGTAACATGGTGTGGAGTGTACAACCTGCTCTCAGTAAATCATCACAAATGCACACCACATTTGACCGTAAACCTTTAATGGGGCATCATTAACAACTTGAATTATTAATATCTCCTCCTCCAAACAATAACCCTGGGAAAGGGCATACAGGCCAGCTGAACACTCTCTATTACTTAAGTAAAACATGACGACTAAACGCTTGAATAAAGGGGAGAAGCTCACGAAAAGCCAGACCAACGTGCCAGTTTCTGTGAGCACATTTTTTCAACTGCCAGACACAGCAGCCAACCCTGCACATCAGACTGCAAATACTACTGAGATCCCTCATGATTTATCAAGCGCTGCAGAATTACAGATAGCTACCTCTTATATTACACAACTAAAACAAGACATTGCTAACCTGCCATCAAAAGAGGACTTTGCCTCACTAAAGGCATTAATAACCAAAGAGCTTACCTCCATGAGAACTGACATAAACGCCTTAGGGTGCAGAGTAGAGGAAGTAGAAGACATGCAAACTACCATCTCTGAAATGGTAGGGAGCCTAGATACACATGCCAACGTTCAATCCTCACAAATAGAGACAATGCAAGAAAGAATTGAGAATCTCGAAAACCGCAGTCGGCGGTCTAACTTAAGAGTAAGGGGTATACCAGAGTCAATAAAAAGCTCTGAACTTAGAGAATATATGCAGAACCTCTTTCACCATCTGATGGGGGACCCAGATATACCTGATATGGAACTGGAAAGAGTACATCGGGCTCTGCGCCCACCTCCACCAACTGGTGCACCCCCTAGGGATGTTATCCTTAAATTTCTGAGATTCACTGACAGGGAGGAAATCTGGTCCAAATCGAGACAACTGAGGAAAATAATGTATCTGGATCATACCCTACAAATTTACCCAGACCTATGCCCAAGCACTCTACAACGTAGAAGAGACGTCCGATTTATCACCACTGCACTACAAGAGAATGATATCAAGTATCGCTGGGGGTTTCCCTTTAGTTTGATGGTATCTAAGGAAGGCCAGATTCACACCTACAGAGGGCCTCAAGACCTGGAGTCCTTCTCTAAGGGCTTGGGCCTGTCAATCCAGCCGCCTCAACTATCTGAGAAGCCTCCTGACAAAACAGCTTCACCACCACATCTCTTGGCAGGGACACAATGGCACAAAGTTGCTTATAAGAAGAGGAAAGACAGACTGAACTCATGATGTATTATTGAAGGACTTAATTGTCTCCCAAGGTCCATGGTTGGGTGAGATTGGTGTAAAAATTACTTGTCATGCCTTTATTATCTGTTGTTGTTTATTTTAACTATAGGCATTCATTTGCTTGAACCGCCCACAAGGACAATTCTAGTGACTATATGAAGTAGTTACGTTATATATGTATAGTTTTAACCTGCCATAACCAGGCCATTTCCATTGTGCAAAAATATATGAACCATGTTACTATTACCCATTTATATCATCCTTTCAATGAATGTTAAATAATTCCACATCTGCCTGGGCCTAAGTACCCGGCTGACCCCACATCCTATTAGGATAACTGTTTTGCCGGAGGGACTATCCCTCAGTCGCTCCGGCGATGTGTTTACATGTTCTAATGTTTACTCGTTAACTTTTGTTTTTGTTGTTGTTACCCTTGATGTTTGTTTTTGTTTTACACATTGTGCTTACATAATCACACATACTCCTTCTAATACCTGCATACTGACTTGTATGGTATTGCTCCTCACTCTGACAACTACTCCCCATTCTCAACAGTTGGACACTAGCCCCACTACCAAGCGACAGATCGTGATCATACTGACATATAATGGCTCCCAATAACGCGCAGTTGCACATCATAACAGTTAATGCTAAGGGCCTTAATTCCCCAAACAAAAGAAGTATAGCTATTAAGGATTTTAAAGATAACAAGGGGGATATCATAATGCTGCAGGAAACCCACTTCCTTCACAAGAAAGAACCCAAAACATTTAGTTACAAGTTTGGAGAGGCATACTTCGCATCGAACCATAGTAAAACTAATGGGGTGGGAATCTTAATTAAACGGGGTATACCCTTTACTCTATTTAGCTTAACACGAGATCGAGAGGGCAGATATTTAATCTTGACTGGCAAACTCTATAACACAATAGTCACAATGGCCTGTGTATATGCCCCTAACACCCAGCAGGACATCTTTTTCAAACGCCTTTCGGATGCCATACTTGAGATTAAAAGGGGTCTACTGATACTAGGAGGGGATCTTAATGTCTCCCTCAACACAGCATTAGACACATCAACTGGGCTCTCCTCAACACCAAACCGGGTTCTTTATAGAATCAAACAACATATTAGAGACCTAGCAGTACACGACACCTGGAGGATACATCACCCGGTAGACCGCCAATATACCTTCTTCTCCTTTCCACACTCCCGATTTTCCCGCATAGACTACATCCTTTTAGACGTGTCCTGCTTGTCCATGGCAATAAGGTCAGCGATAACCCCCACAGGCTGGATGGATCACTCTATGGTGACCTGTTCTATTGAATGGCCTTCAGCTCCACACTCCACATTTCTTTGGAAATTAGACAATAATTTATTAGACCACCCACTATACCAAGAAAAAATAGAGAATCGTCTGCAGGAATACTTTCAACTAAATGTAGCATCCATAGATGATTTTAGACTTATATGGGAGGCACATAAAAGCACACTTAGAGGGGATCTTATCAGCATACAGTCCCATAACCATAAACAACAGTGCACCGCACTACAGACCGCACTGAATAACATTACTATGACTGAGGAGAAACTTAAAAAAACACCGACAGACACAACATTGAAAAAGGATTTACAGACGCAGAGGGAAATAGTTGGCACCCTTTTAGACAGAGATTGCAAACTACTTGCACTCAAACTACAACAAACTTATTATGACAGTGATAACAGATGTAGTAGATTGTTAGCACGCAAATTGAAACGACGGACTCACCGCTCATATATTATGTCTATCAGTGGACCAGGGAAAGGCATGGTATACTCTACTTCTAGCATATCAGAGACATTTCGCACATACTATGAGTCCCTCTACAACTTACCAACTGTTCCCCCTACTGACGCAACTAATATTAACCTCATAGAATCTTTCCTCAAGGACTTTGACATACCACAGATCACCCAGGAACAAAAAGAATCCCTTAATTCCCCCTTCAATATGAGAGAACTCCTATTGGCCATAAAAGACCTACCGACCGGAAAAGCCCCTGGCCCAGACGGCTTCACTAACTACTACTATAAAAAATACAGTAAGATTCTAGCCCCACACATGCTGACCCTCTTTAACTCCATTTCCGGTAAAGAACCATTCCTTAGCAATTCCCTTGCTGCACACATAACACTAATCCCAAAGGAAGGTAAGGACCACTCGAGAGTCGAGAACTATAGACCGATATCACTATTGAACACTGACGTGAAAATATATGCCAAGCTGCTGGCGACCCGGTTGAACGCCTTACTCCCAAATTTAATCCACGCTGACCAAGTGGGCTTCGTTCCCACAAGGGAAGCCAAAGACAACACTGTACGAGCCCTTAATTTGATAGATTATGTTAATAACCGCAGTGTTCCGACTGTGGTAATATCCACGGATGCTGAAAAGGCGTTCGACCGGGTCAACTGGCAGTTCCTCCGGGTGGTCCTTATGAGAATGGGCCTTGGCGAGACATTTGTAGATAGGGTATTTGCAATGTACCATTGTCCGACAGCTAGAATCCGGGTAAACGGATCTTTATCAGCCCCATTTGTGATATCTAACGGAACCAGGCAGGGATGTCCGCTGTCCCCGCTCCTGTTTGCCTGCGTAATAGAAATGCTTGCACTTAAGGTTAGACACACGGTAGACATTGAGGGAGTTGAGGTTGGGGGACATCAACATAAGATGCTTCTATATGCAGATGACGTGCTCTTTTTCTTGACGAACCCCAGACAATCTATACCAGGATTATTGAAACAGCTAGATGCATTTGGAAAGATTTCAAACTTTCTTATCAACCAGAATAAATCAGAAATCCTAAACATAAACATACCAGAAGGGGATTTAATACCTATCTCACGTATATGTACATTTAAGTGGCAAAAAAGCAAATTGAAATATCTAGGGATATTTTTAACCCCAAAGATTACCCAAATATTCGAGACAAATTTCCTACCACTTCAATCATCAATAGTATCCACCCTGTCTTCCTGGCGTAGAAAACCTCTATCCTGGATAGGCAGGATCAGTGCCATTAAGATGAGTATCCTGCCAAAAATATTATATATCATACAGACACTACCCATAGCCCTTCCACGCACTTTTCTTACGTCCCTGCCAAACTAAAATATTTGAATTTATATGGAACAAACGACACGCACGGATCAATAGGAAAGACATGTATCAGACACTAGATAACGGGGGAATGGGGGTACCTGACCTCGTCGCATACTGGAAGGCCACACACTTACAGAGAATAGTGGACTGGTATACTAACTTTAACTTTAAAATCTGGGTTCGCCTCGAACATGACATAGCTGGTACATTGCACTTAGGCACAAGATGCTGGACACCATCAATTAATAGATCACCCCCAGATATACGTCGCACACACAGTACAGGAGACCATGCTGATATGGGAAAAGATACTAGTAGAGCACCCCAACATCTCGTCCACTTACTCTCCCCTTACCTCTTTCATCTCTAATAAAGAATTCGCCCCTGGCCTAATAGCAAAGATAAAAATGACACACAACCGACAGGGAATTGATGATGTGCCACCTGGGTACTGAAACTCAGTTGTTCCCTAGAACGGCCCTAACCGAACAAGGCTTTAATTGTTTCAGAGATTGGTATTTTTATATGCAGTGTTACAATTACCTGTCAGGACATCCGCATAAAAGGAATATGTTGAGGCCACTAACGACATTCGAGTCCTTATGCCATAAAGAATCTCCTACAAAACACACCTTATCAATGATTTATGCACTACTGAAACAAAATTCACCAGGTCACACCCCTCACTTCATCAATAGATGGGGGGAGGAATAGGGAATTCAGATATCACACATTGACGCCTCTAAGATATTTATAGCCATTAAGAGATCTGCCACATCTAGTAACCTCATTGAGTTAAACCTGAAAATTCTCCATAGATGGTATCTTACTCCATCAAGATGCCAGAAAATATTCAGAGAAGCCTCCAACCTCTGCTGGAGGTGCCATGATCAAATCGGCCATATGGCACATATCTGGTGGCTTTGCCCTAAAATAACCCCAATGTGGGATGAAATCACAAAGGAAACATCAAAGTTACTAGATAAAGCCTTACCAGTAGACCCACTCTTGTGGCTGTTTCACATAGTCCCCAAAAAATTCACCTCAGAACAAACTAAATTATTTAACATAGCAAGTAACAGCATCAAGAAACTAATAGCCAAGAACTGGAAAAGTTCTATAATCCCGACCACTGCGCTATGGGTTCAGGAGTGCAATCGCACTATACAGCTAGAGGAATACCACTACCTTAAACAACGAAGGTTAGACAAGTACATACAGATTAAGATTTTATGGGAAGAATACTTGAGGAATAAGTTTGATACCAATAGGATATAAAACACCAAAACATATGACACTAGATACTGACAGAAGAGGTGGAAACTGACCTTGAGATACTGGAGGGGGAAAACATGAGGGACAACAGGAAGCACAATGTGTTGTTTATGTTGTTTATTCGTTTAATATGTTACTATATGATTTATTGTTTATTACCTTTATCACTACATGCATATTTGTTTACAGCATTGTATGTGTACAACCCACACAGCTGTAAAGCCATATTGAATTGTAACCCTAACAAAAGTGCATTTACGATGTATAACTTTCTTATCTGTAAAATAAAACTATTTTTGAAAAAAAAAAAAAAAAAAAAAAAAAACGGTCTCAATTGAGATTCACAAAAGTATTGGGGTGAGCACTTAGAATAAACACAAATACGAATGTGATCCACAAAAACATATGTGTATATAAAAATAAAGCAAATCTCAAAAAAAACTTCCTTACACAAGTGAAAATGTTAAGAAAGACTCTTGTGAACAACGAGTGTGTGCAAATTGATTGGTGTGATCTATAAAAACATATTGGAAGGTGTAAACGTCCCTGAAATTCAGTCCATATGATGAAATGATCCTTTGAAGATCCTTAGTTTGGAATCCTAAAAATACATATATGGAAGTCCTAAAAATGTATTGAAGATCCAAATGTGAGAATATGAAAAATATAAAAAATAAAAATATAAAATATGAAAATTGTGTGAAAGTTTTCATATTTTATATTTTTATTTTTCATATTTTATATTTTTATTTTTTATATTTTTCATATTCTCACATTTGGATCTTCAATACATTTTTAGGACTTCCATATATGTATTTTTAGGATTCTAAACTAAGGATCTTCAAAGGATCATTTCATCATATGGACTGAATTTCAGGGACGTTTACACCTTCCAATATGTTTTTATAGATCACACCAATCAATTTGCACACACTCGTTGTTCACAAGAGTCTTTCTTAACATTTTCACTTGTGTAAGGAAGTTTTTTTTGAGATTTGCTTTATTTTTATATACACATATGTTTTTGTGGATCACATTCGTATTTGTGTTTATTCTAAGTGCTCACCCCAATACTTTTGTGAATCTCAATTGAGACCGTTTTTATATATATTTTTTATGTAACTTTGTATATTTATTTCATCACGAAGTTCACTCATTTGTACATCACACCAACCCCCCTTTTCCCAACCCATGTGATGTTAGATTGGCATTTCTGTACTTGCACCACAAATTACTGTGCAAATTACACTAGAGAGACTACTTATCAATACGACCTCACCATTATACTATTAGTGAGGATTAGAAATATTCCACATTCAGACAGCCATATTTGTTTTTAGATTGTTTTAGGCCATACTAATTTAGGACTTTGGCCACATGGATCCATGTACCTAACTGTCTTTTTTATTCTGTGAAATTGTATTTAATTGTTTTAACTATATAACATTTGTTTTACTGTGCGATATTTTATACGATTTTTTGTGCTAATTGTAATAAATATTTTGTGTTATACACACCATACCCAACTTCTAGATTTGTTCTTATGATACACACACATAGAGACTTTTCTAAACACCCAGCATATGCTATACCAACCTAGGATCTAGTATCATTCATATTAGACCCTGCCTATTTTTGGCGCTCCTTTCTATTTACTCTTTATATCCTATTAACCTAGTGGGTACTTGGGGGACCCACTACAGACAGGAGCAAGAGGTCACCAAACGCAGCGCTGTAAGATATCAATATTACCTAATAAATCAGTTAAGTAAGGAGGATTTGACCTGTGATATTAACAGACAGGACCGGCACATTTTAATTATAAGGTAATTTTTTACCAAACTTAAAATGTAAAAAGTGCTGCCAGTAAACAATGAAAATGGCTGACTATAATTGTGTCAACATCAAAAAGGGCTCATCTGCATCCATTAACATACCAATATTTATCAAAAGATACAATGCTATTAACACATATTCAAAAAATCATTGATAATGCAATAGTTTAAAAAGCTTCATATTTTAAAAATGAACTCCTAAAAATATAAGTATTTATAATTTGATAAGGAAACCTTATTTCCAGCAGTTCTGTTGTTAATTACCAACATTTATTATAACATATATGCTTGTAAAAACAGCCAAAACCTAAACTTGCTTGTTTTTTGAAACATAAGCTCCTACCAACCAGATGTCAAATCCTGTTGTCTATTTGACATTAGTAATAACATCTGACCCACTAATCAAACACTGTTTCTATTTACATATGTTCCAAGGCATCACCTATTTACTTTCACATTTTTTGATCTTCCTCCCTAGTCTCTACTGTTGCATGTATAAAGCACTTGGGGTTAATAAACCCCTCTGCCTTTAGTGTTAATCAATCGCCTAGATTACAAGTTTTGCGGTATGACTATAATGCTGAAAAATTGGCCTTTGTGAGCGGAATATTCATCTCAACCATATAACAAGTCTTGCGGTGGTACGGCTATACCACTAGCATTTTGGCCTATACCGCAACAATCTATTCAACACTCAAAAAATGGCTTTTGAGTGTGGAATTTTCAGCTCACCCGTATTACAGGTGGTGCGGTCTGGCTATTATGCTAGTGTTATAGCTTATACCACCACAATCCATTGCGCTATCAAAGACCAGTAGTTATGGATTTTGCAAAACAAAAATGTTTCACAAAATTCATAACAAATATGTTACAAAGTACACTAACATCCATAAACTGCCTATTAACCCCTAAACCGCCACCCCGGACATCGTCAACACTAAATAAACCTATTAACCCCTAATCCGCCGCCCAACCATATCGCCAACATTAAATTAAAGTATTAACCCCTAATCTGCCGCCCAACCACATTGCTACTACCTAAATAAACATATTAACCCCTAAACTGCCGATTCCACACATTGCTACTACCTAAATAAACCTATTAACCCTTAAACTGCCGGCCACTCAAATCGCAACAAACTAAATTAAACTACTAACCCTTAAACCTAACACCTGCTAACTTTAAATTAAATTTACAATATAACTACCTTAAAATAAATAAAAACTTACCTGGGAAATAAAAAAAAACCCTGAGTTTAAACTAAAAAAAACCTAACTTTACTACTTAAAAAAATCAAATATACCAAAAATAAAAAATTAAATTACAAAATTAAAAAAATCCTAATACTACGAAAAAAAACAACCTAACATTACAAAAAATAACAAAGTCTAAAATTACAAAAAATTATAAAAATCTAAGATTACAAAAAATAATAAATGAAATTATCCAAAATAAAAAAATGAAACCTAATTTAATACCCCTATAAAAACAAAAAAGACACCTCAAAATAAAAACACCCCCAATCTAACAATAAACTACCAATAGCCCTTAAAAGGGTCTTTTGGAGGGCATTGCCCTGAAGTGTTCAGCACTTTTACTGTAAAAGAATACAAATTAACCCCTAACAGTAACCCCCCCTATCCAGCCAACTCCCAAAGTAAAAAAAACTTAACTCTAAAAAAACCTAATCTAAGGTGTTTTCTTGTCTCTATAGACATCAATAGGGATTAAAATTTGTAATGGCAGGGTTATGAAAAGTGCAGTACCACTACATTTTTAGCATTATATACACACCAGGTTTAGCACACAACTTGTAATCTAGGTGAATGTTCTTAAGGTAGAATCCAAAGGTTTACATTTAAATGTTGGTGTCCTCAAAATAGGGAACCTTTCTTTTGTTTTGGTTTAATGAGAGCCATTCCTTTGATTGCTCCTGTGCTAAAAATGTGCAGTGCTTCTATAGTAGAAAAAAAATTAAACCTTTTTGAAATTGTTGCTGTAGTTAACTGATTCTGAAACTGTTACTGAAACCATTCCGCAGTAGTGAGGCAGACTAATCTACATGTACCAGTTATGGTTCAGTTGGGGAACAGTGTCGGCTGAGTATGTTGTTTGTCAGAAATCGACTACTGCTACTAAACTACTAATGGATTCTGTGACCAGTAATCAGTTACACTTTGAGAAAATTGTTACATTATCACAAAAATGGCATTTAGGTAACTGAGAATAAGAGGTTGCTGCAAACAACTTATAAAATAGAGATACATTCACACACTTTTTTTCATTTGTTGTAAGGAAATAAAAATAATCAAAGAAAAGATTAGTTTTTTTACATATGTCACGAATGGTAAATGATTTAAAAGTGTAGCATATTTTGGGCTAGATTACTAATGGCACGGTAAATGTTTCACAGAAGCAATATCAGGTTTATCATGGCTGTTTGCATGTGTCAGAAGTAATGGGCATCTTACAAGTTGAAAGTAAAATCAATCGCTTGAGTGCAATTGAATTTAACGCACTACAGAGCTCTGGTTAACTGTTACGCTTGAATATAAAGTTTCAAAACCTGGCAAAGGGCTTTAACATAGAGATATATACATATACTTGCCTGTATCATGTATTTCAATGTAACCAGTAATTTAAGATTAAGGGCAATGGCGTTAATTCCAATCTTTCCAAAATCCTCGTTGAATATCAAAATTATCCTTTTTTTTTTTTCAAAATAATCACAATCAATCAGAGCCAAACTTGATAACTCCCACAACATTTGATCTCAAAACTACAGTTAATGACTGACAAGGACTGTTGATCACCACGCACTGAATCAATACAAGTAAAAATACAACTGCTCTCGAGGCTACTTAGCCACGCTCACCAACTGACTAGGCCACCCATTTTCATTGTGCCGGTCCAGCATTCTCTGTTCTCTTCAAAGTCTGCTCTCTCTATATGTTGATCCTATCACTAGTACCTTAAAGATTGTGTTTTTCTTTGTGTTTCATTGATGGTAGTGATGTGTTAAGTGTCTATTTTTTTATTGGGCGAGATTCAATAGTCATTATAAAGGGACACCAGCTTTGTTTGGTATGGGGCAACTCCAACTTGTTGTTTTGGTTCTAAGAATGTGCACAATGGTGTCCAATATAGTTTTCATTTATCCAATGTGTTTTATTGGTGGATCTGTGGATATTGAGCATTTATTAATTGTCTTTTGCTGCTGAATTCAGTGTGTCCATTGTGTTGTTGATAGCTAGTTGATGTGTAATCGAGTGACTTGTGATCAATGCTGTCCATGCATTGTATGAGTGACTTTTACAATATCTGATCCAAAGTTTTTCCAATACTAAAATTGTGTTATTGTTTGCATTGTGATTGTTCCAATTAAAAAAAAAACATAATACTAGATTTGAAATGGTCTGTAATGAACTTAGGGATGAGTGGAATGAAGATCTTACTCACCATTTAATATGTTGTTTTTTTTAAACTTGTGAATAGATACAGAGTTTAATAGCAGGAGTAGGACAGACATGTATGGTAAACCAGTGGAAGATGGACACATGAAGTTTAGGATCCAAGTTAACAAAAATAGCAAGAACAGTTCAAGACAAGACTTTACACTCTTTTATTGATTAGCAATCTAA
This sequence comes from Bombina bombina, assembly GCF_027579735.1. NCBI lineage: Eukaryota > Metazoa > Chordata > Amphibia > Anura > Bombinatoridae > Bombina > Bombina bombina. The sequence goes on along the minus strand of NC_069501.1, from coordinate 776,242,511 downwards.
GACAGAGCTTAATGAACTTATTAAGCGTATAACAACTTGAAAATTGTAAACTAGGATAGCAAATGTAAAGTAGCTACTTGCTGGAAGTGTAAACATTAGAAAAGGTAAATTTCAAATGAAAGTGCCTTGCTATATATAGGAATAATGTGTGTTTTAGCATATCTATGTTTGTAAAACTAAGAAATGGAATTAAACTTAGCCTCATGCATGAGATAGTCAGAAAAAGTTTAGTGTGGTGACAGTATGGGAAAGTTAGCATCTAGCAGAGAAGGTTATCTGGGCTGGTTACACAAATAAGATATCTTTACCAGGGAGCAGTAAACCATTGACTTCTTAAAGTATATACTGAGTTATTACAGGTAGTGAAGGTGAAAGGTATTTGTTCCACAGAATAATAAGAGCCTTTTTTTAAGGATCTGATGCATTTAAGAAAAAATTCAATGTAACATAGCAGACTATGGGCTCCATGTACGAAGCAGCGAAAGCTGCTCCGGAGCCTTTGCGGGGTAGGTTCGCATATGCGAGCCTGCTTCCCGCAATGTAAAAAGCAGCGGTCATTAGACCGCTGCTTCCTACACCCACGCCACCTCTTAGGTGGCGAGGCAAAATCACAGAGAGCACGCTCGCTCTCGTTGATTGACAGCCCCTTCAGTCGCGTGATTTGTCGCGTGATTGAAGGGGCGGGCATTACACACTCCGATGAGTATGTAATGATACATATGGGCAAGCGGATCAACAGATCCGCTGCCCGTGTGTAGCGAAGGCGGGCGGACAGCTTCGCGAGTTAAGAAGCTGTCCATCCACCATTTAGTACATGGAGCCCTATGAACTATATGCAGTATATAATGCAGTAGTATTAAAAAAATGGATTGTATTCAAAAGCCAAGGGCTAGAAGAATACTGATAAGCAAGCAAATTAAGAATATATAGAATGCCTCCTTTTAAAAAAAATAATAATAATAATATTGAGGTATAGGCACAAGACAGCGTAAACAGATCAGTACAATCACTTACAGCTAGATTTAGAGTTTTGTCGGTAACGACCCGCGTAGCTAACGCTGGCTTTTTTTTGGCCGCTGGTATTTAGAGTTCACAGAATGGCTGGGATTTCAGTGCGTTAGGCTCCAAAAAGGGAGCGTAGAGCATAATTTACCGCCACTACAACTCTCTATACCAGCGGTGCTTACGGACGCGGCCAGCTTAAAAAACGTGCTCAGTGCACGATAATCCCCATAGGAAACAATGGGGCAGTTTGAGCTGAAAAAAAACCTAACACCTGCAAAAAAGCAGCGTTCAGCTCCTAAGCAGCCCCATTGTTTCCAATGGGGAAACACTTCCTAAGTCTGCACCTAACACTCTAACATGTACCCCGAGTCTAAACACCCCTAACCTTACACTTATTAACCCCTAATCTGCCGCCCCCGCTATCGCTGACACCTGCATATTTTTTTTAACCCCTAATCTGCCGCTCCGTACACCGCCGCAACCTACATTATACCTATGTACCCCTAATCTGCTGCCCCTAACACAGCCGACCCCTATATTATATTTATTAACCCCTAATCTGCCGCCCCCAACGTCGCCTCCACCTACCTACAATTATTAACCCCTAATCTGCCGACCGGACCACACCGCTACTATAATAAATGTATTAACCCCTAAAGCTAACTCTAACCCAAACCCTAACACCCCCTTAGGTTAAATATAATTTAAATCTAACAAAATAAATTAACTCTTATTAAATAAATTATTCCTATTTAAAGCTAAATATTTACCTGTAAAATAAACCCTAATATAGCTACAATATAAATTATAATTATATTGTAGCTATTTTAGGATTAATATTTATTTTACAGGTAACTGTGTAATTATTTTAACCAGGTACAATAGCTATTAAATAGTTAATAACTATTTAATAGTTACCTAGTTAAAATAATTACAAAATTACCTGTAAAATAAATCCTAACCTAAGTTACAATTAAATCTAACACTACACTATCAATAAATTAATTAAATAAAATACCTACAATTACCTACAATTAAACCTAACACTACACTATCAATAAATTAATTAAATACAATACCTACAAATAAATACAATGAAATAAACTAACTAAAGTACAAAAAAATAAAAAAGAACTAAGTTACAAAAAATAAAAAAATATTTTACAAAACATTAGAAAAATATTTCAACAATTTTAAACTAATTACACCTACTCTAAGCCCCCTAATAAAATAACAAAGACCCCCAAAATAAAAAATGCAATACCCTATTCTAAAATTAAAATAGAAAAGCTCTTTTACCTTACCAGCCCTGAAAAGGGCCCTTTGCGGGGCATGCCCCAAAGAATTCAGCTCTTTTGCCTGTAAAAAGAAAACATACAATACCCCCCCCCAACATTACAACCCACCACCCACATACCCCTAATCTAACCCAAACCCCCCTTAAATAAACCTAACACTAAGCCCCTGAAGATCTCCCTAACTTATCTTCACCACACCTGGTATCACCGATCCGTCCAGGCTCCGATGTCTTGATCCAAGCCCAAGCGGGGGGCTGAAGATGTCCATGATCCGACTGAAGTCTTCATCCAAGCGGGAGCTGAAGAGGTCCATGATCGGGCTGAAGTCTTCTATCAAGCGGCATCTTCAATCTTCTTTCTTCCGTATCCATGGTCATCCCGCCGACGCGGAACATTCATCTTCACCGACGACTTCCCGACGAATGACGGTTCCTTAAGGGACGTCATCCAAGATGGCGTCCCTCTAATTCTGATTGGCTGATAGGATTCTATCAGCCAATCGGAATTAAGGTAGGAAAATTCTGATTGGCTGATGGAATCAGCCAATCAGATCAAGTTCAATCCGATTGGCTGTTCAGATCAGCCAATAGAATGCGAGCTCAATCTGATTGAGAGTTCTTCTTTAGATTTAAGTTGTCTTCTTCTCCTTCTCTGTCCATCTGCCTCTATAATATTCAGGTCTGGACTCTGTGGAGGCCAGGCCATGTCTGTCAGTGTTTTATCAGCTGTTTTTCTCTCCAAATATGATTTCACTGCCTTACCATTGTGCTTTGGATTGTTATCATGCTGAAAAATAAAACCATTCCCAATCAGGCACGTTACAAAAGGTAAGGCATGATGAATTAAAACCTGTTTGTACTTTTCAGCATTCATGATCCCATCAATATGGACAATATCACCAACAGCACTGGCAGAAATGCAGCCCCAAACCAGACAGACCCACACAAACCCTCTTTCTTCCATCTCTCTCTAACTCATCTTCTCATGTATTGTCTGCGATTGGACCCAAAAATTTCAAACTTGTATTCTTCACTCCATAACACTCTTTTCCACTGATCTCCATTCCAATCTTTGTGAGCTTTAACATATCCTAGCCTTTTCACCTTGTTCCCCTTCTGAAAAAGTGGTTTCTTGGCTGATACCCTTCCACAAAGACCATTCCTGATCCAACTTCTTTGACCTGTAGAAGGGTCCTTGCTGGACTTATTCCGGCCTCTCAAAAACCCTGAGAAACTTCTCATCAGATTTTGAAATATTTCTTGGCCTTCCAGTCCTTTTTTTTCTCCTTTTTGTCCTTGACCTCTCTGGATTCTTCAAATTTCTTTATAACAGCTTGAATACCACATCTTGAGTATCCAGTTTATTTGCTGATTTCCCTTTGACAGTGGCCTTGCTGATGGAAAAGTATGATTTTATGCCTGTCAAATTCTGTGATCTTTAACATTTTAAAATGGAATGATGTGATTGAAAGCTTATTATTTGCAAGCTTCCTGTGAATAAAACTCATACCACGTGTGTATATAATGCTCAAGCATGTCTTGCACAAACCTGGTGTAATAGACCTTTTTCACAACAGTTATTTTGACATGAAATAGTAGGGAAAAAACAGATGTTAGCAATGACACTTCACTTTAGCCTATAAAAGCATTTTCTGTTTTTTTAATTCCACATACAAATATCCAGTATTCTAATATAGAGACTGAGAAATAATTTTATATGGTAATTATACCTTTGCTAAAATAACAAATCTAATGGTGGCCTAAGACTTTTGCATAGTACTGCATATCAAATATTAAACATATAGGGCCACTCTCAGAGCCTTGATGAGCACCTTAAGTTGAGAAATAACTGTAGGACCATTATAATATTGAGTGCAGTAATGTATATCATATGATACAAAAACGTATTGATGATGTTTTACATGAACAAATGAATTGTTATTTTGGGGGAGCTTGCATGAAAGATGTAAGTGGAATCAGACTATTTTGGAGTTCTATTCACTTACCATAAGCAAGTCAGTCTGCTTAAGCAAGCCATAGTAGGTTTACAGACCTTAATTTGCACTCTTTTTAGGGATTATAGTTTAGGTCATGATGGGAAGTAGTTGAACTATATTGGATTAGGTGTATATAGGCTGTATGCCTCTTGTAAGATAGTAATCATATATGTCACTTGAAATCCAATTAATTGTTTAAGAATCCTCTAAAAACTCTTTATGATCAGTAAACACCTATATGACATCTAAGATAGTAAATAACTGTTTATCCCAAACAATCTGTATATGTATGTATGTAGATATATACAGTATTTGTATACAATATACAATTGAATATACTAGAAAAGGAAATCGTTGGATAATATGACTTTTGTTTTTTGTATTTGTATTTTTTTATTTTTTTATAATGTATGATTTAGAACATAGATTGTACCTGAAAAATATTTAATACTTCAGTTCCTTGATGAAATGCAATTTGTATTGGGATGAGGGTGTGGAGGAACAGTTGCAGGAGTGGTAGAAATGGTGCTTATTGCTAATTAACAGTTACTCTACTTATCATTAACAAAAAAGGAATAACATGTTTAGATCTTCAAGTTGCGAGTTATCAATTAGTATTTTTAAAAGCACATTAATAGGAACACAATTCTATTGAACTTATTTTTCATCTACATTGTGTTTTTAAAGCTTTCCTAGGTGCCAATTTTGAGAAGCAAATAAGAGTATATGTTTGTGTACATTTTGAACTGATGAAGCTGGAAGGTATTAAAAGAGGATATTTAAAGATATATTTGGATGTTAATGTTAACAGATTATAAAATGTACAGATAAAAATGTAATTTGGAGATATAAAATGTACACAAATAGCAAAATGTATCAGAAATTATTTAAGGGTTTGTTTCTAACATAGAAGATTGCATTGTAATGAATAATGTGTAAGTTAAACAATTAGTGGAAAAAGGAAAATGTTCTTATCCCTATTTAGGGTGTTAATAACAATAATGACTTCATAAATAGTGATATGCTCACTCATCCAATGAACTGGATCAGGGGTCAGTTTAATTGAAATAAAATGAATGTAATTTATATGCTGAAGTGTCTTTGCGGTTTTATTACACAGGTAAAACAATTAGAATCAGCAGTACATATTGGAATGTGTATAAATAAATCCTACATTATAAAATACAGCAAGTAAGCACCCTGCTTAAAAGATCTGCATGCAAAATGTTTTAAAAATCACATCTACCTTTTGTTAGCAAAATATGTCAAGGAAAATAAATTAAAAAGTCTTGAAATATACATTATCCTCTCTGTCAATTAGGTAAAGATTTACATGAATGTTACATGCATTCCAGACATCTACTCTTATCAAACAATCTCTAAATAGATTATTGTAAAAGCTGGTTTATGAAATCTGTGGTCTCCACTCCAGCCTCTGTGGGGACAGTAAGTAAAAAAACAACAGTTATCAGTTTGAGTGATTAGTGTGTTGAACCTGTGGCATAGTGGCAGGGTAGTTGTATTTAGTTTTACATAGTGTAAAATACAACTGTTAAACAGATCTGATGTATAGTTTGTAATAACGTTAAAATAGTCATCTGTTTTTAAATATAGGACGTATGAGGCTTTCCAGTGGAGGTGGTATGTGTAATCTCTAGTGGCTTGCTAAATGTGAATGTTCTGTTGTGTATGAACTGTTTAGAACTATGGAAAAAGTCAAACAAGTGATTTAAAAAGAAAAGGCCTATAGACCTTGAGTGCGGTGAAAACCGCGGTCAACAGGCATACAATTTACAGTGTCTTTGCTTCATAAGTTCCCTAAGAGAGTTTTCAACAGTATGAAGTGCACCTCTTTCCTTGGGACTATCTTTAAAGGAAATGAACATTCATAAATCTTAATATGTGAAAATTGAAACTCAAGCTTGTATCTTCTCCTAATGTGTATGCAGGTTTGATTTGCATCTTCACACCTAAAAGGGTATTGTGTGCTTTAGTAACAGGTTGAATATGTTATAACTTGCTACGTTTTGTAAATAAGCATTACGTTGGGTATTCAATAACTTGCTACTTTAAAAGCGTTGATGAGTTTGCAGCAACCTATGCACGGTTGTTTCTTTGTATCAAGTGGATAACTGTGAAATACAAAGTAGATGCCCATTGTTTCAAATTTGAAGAGTGCTAAATTCCCTTTATTTTGGAGCTAAAGGAGGATAATCCATTTTATCCATATCTCTCTTTTTAAGTTTTTAAATATATATATATATACCTACAGTATACAACAGAAGTGAGTACACCCCTGTGCAATATCATGTAAATGCCAAATGATTCAAAATTGTATTACTTCAAAGTTGAACAGTAGGGTATTTGCTCTTATGTAAAATTAAAAACTAACACTATTTACTATATTAAAAATACTGGCCCCACAGTAGGAAATCAATACAACAAAAGTCAGTACACTTTTCATTATGAGATTCAAATATTTTATTGTTTCAATATATATATATATATATATATATATATATATATATATATATATATATATTTCCAGCTTTATTTTTGATGATAGACTCAATCCTCCTCAGCATGGAGGATACCAGTGTTCCACAAATTACTGGACAGATGTTCTGCTATTCTTTTCAGTTGCTCTTTGCTAAAGGGGTTGTGTTTCTCTACCTTTCTATTTAAAATACCCCAAAGGTGTTCTATTGCATTCAAGTCAGGCAAAATACTCTTTCATGATTTTGGCAGCATATTTTGGATTTTTATCATACTAGAATATTCCTCTTTTGCCAAGCTTCTGGAGACTGGGAGTCATCTTATAACCCACTATGTTGGTATATCCACAGGCATTTATGGTGCCATCTATAAATGTGATTGCCCCAACACCTATTGCACTCATGCAGACCCATATTATCACACTCCGACCGTCATGCTTCACTGTTGGGACTATGCATTAACTGTAATAATATTTGCCAGGTTCACACCAAACATGCTGGATCCCATCTGAGCCAAACAAATTTACCTTAGTCTCATATGTTCAAAGAATGTGCTCCCAATATTTATAATGCTTCTTTTCATGCTCTTTAGCAAAGTTTAATCTTGCAGTTTTGTGCCAAAGAGCAAGCAAGGTTTTTTTTTCTTGGATGCCATCCCTAGAAGTCCCTAGAAGTCTAAAGCACTTGCCCGTCTGTTTTTCAGAGCTAGATTGTGCAAGTAGCACACTGTCCTCGGAGTCATTTTAGGAAGGCCTCTGTGGCTCTGATTAGTGGTACTATGTCTCGTTCTATACCTCCTGATTACTGCTGCAACTGTGTATCAACTTATTTTTAGTTCGTCACCAATCTTCCTGTATCCTTTTCATTTTTATTGGTAAAATATATAGCTATACCTATATATCTATATGAATATATACTGATACAGTTAAACTCATAAAATATTACAACTGTTAAAAAATAATTTTTCAACTTTTAAGGTATTTCAGTGGAAAGGGTTTCAAAGTATATATAGACATAATCAGGCCCATTTATCAAGCTCCGTACGGAGCTTGAAGGGCCGTGTTTCTGGCGAGTCTTCAGACTCGCCAGAAACACAACTTATGAAGCAGCGGTCTAAAGACCGCTGCTCCATAACCCTGTCCGCCTGCTCTGAACAGGCGGACAGGAGCTCTTGTGAGCTGCTGGTGCAATGTTAAATGCGGAGAGCGTATTGCTCTCCACATTTAGCGAGGTCTTGCGGACCTGATCCGCAGTGTCGGATCAGGTCCGCAAGCCCTTTGATAAATGGGCCTGTATATGTGTATATATGTGTTTATTTGTATGTATATACATATACAAATAAATAAACACATATTTACACATGTAGAACGAAGACAAAAGAAAGTGTATTCAATACGGATAAGCACTCCCCTCTGGTTAGAACCGCTGCCTTCCAACAGTCTCTCCCAAAGGCTGTTAAATTGATGTAGGTTGCATAAAGAGGCGCTGGTTCATAGGGGTTTTCAGAAGCTTCCTCTCTGTGTTCCACAATTCTTCCAAAAGAGCTGTGTCTTTATCTGTTTAGAGAATATCACATTGGTGTAGTGTTTCCAAACACCTTGCAAATAAGTGTAGAATACTCACAGAATTGTATTAGACAAATGGCCCTACAAGTGGCTCTACAAACGGTCAGGAAAGAAAAAATGAATTTCTTTGAATACAAATGTCGTTTTATTTGGATCAACGCGTTTCAACGGCTTTCTCAAGAGCAGTTAGAACATAGTATGGCTTGCAAAAAAGTCATATACAATACCGCATCACTAGCGGCCTTAAATACACAATCATGAACGATATCTGATACCTCATTGGTTGAGGTCAGATTTACACCCGATATTATTATAAAAAAACATAAAAACAAAGTTAAAAGTTATTATACAAAAATATATAAATATAACACATCTAATTGACATATATAATATATCATGTATAATTTATCTAAGTTAGAATGTGAAATTCCTACCTAAACAATTAATTAATCAACAAATAACGATAGCAAGAGAACGAAGAAAAATTGATAATAGGAGTAAATTAAAAAGTTGCTTAATATGTAACCATGAAAGATTTGCGCTCAAGCGAACTTGTTTACTTTTAATTTGTACCACAATAGCAAGTTAGCACTATGTATTCTTATAGAGTTCAGAAATATGTATTCTAGTTAGTTATAAATATGAGCCAGTTAGAGAAAATGGACTAGAAATTCTCATCTCCCAGTTAAATTATCAGTAGGGTGTTCATGAAATAGCACACAATAAATTAAAGTAATCATTTAATTATTTTAGTTTTACTTATTTGCACTCCAAAATAATTTATTGTCTGTGTATAATGAAATTATTTAAACAAAAACAATTGTGTTTTAATAGGAGAATTGCTAAAAAAAGTGGACTAGTTCATTATTAGGTGAAATAACTTTTTCATCATACACAATATATGTATAATGTGCTTAAAAATCGTTAAAATGAATTGTATGTGGCATTATTTAATTGCATTATTCTTTTATGCTTTGTAATAATATTACACATTAACAAAATAGGCAGGCGTCAAAATTATGCTCTCATATCTTCAGATATTGAATACGTACAATAGAAATGTTATAGAACTTATATAGAGGCTGTCAAATAAATAGCATCATATTTCAGCAACATAACTGATTTGTAATTTATCCGGCTATAAATATAAACATTTGCTGAGTATACCTTTTAACAATAAAGAACTGTTAACAATACATTTACATTTACTGTTGGTGATAAAAATTGTAGTATGCCTATTTTTTGCTAATTGTGCATGAGGAAATGTTCATGTATGGTTATTTATTGAATTTTTCAGTACTTATTATAATTAGAAAATTGTTTATAAAATAACCAGCAAACACTTTTCTCTAGAATTTTAAAGCCTTTTTAAGAATATTATTAATGTAATTTTTAAATATATTTGTGGGATGAGTTGCTATCCATCTTTATAAAACGTTTGGACTTAAAATAACTTTATTGATATATGTATATGTTGTTTTTTTTATTATTCCATAAGTCTGCACAGAACAAAATGCTGACCAAGGTTTGCCTCACTGTAAACACAATGTGTAACTTTATTAAATTCATAATATTTTTCCACTTACATTCTAGCATTTTGGCTAGAAAACAGTTATTTCTCCGGATGCACATCTGTGGTCACTTTTCATCTTGAGTTTACTATTAGTGAATTTAAAACATATTCCTGAAAACATTTTTTCACTTAGATACAAAATGTCCAGAAGGATTTTCAATCTTTGAACTTAGGGGAACCCAGCTGCTTATATATTGGCACCATAGCAAATAGTAGATTTAAATTATTCAGATAGAAGCAAGGCACCCCTCAAACTATCCAAAAAAAAGCCAAACCATGATGTATGTAAACTATAATATTTTCCAAAGTGGAAACACACTTCTACTTTAAAGAAGAATGCTGATAATGTTTTAAATACATAGCATTCCACCTGCACTTACAGTACATTAATACTTCTACCTTTCTGACATAAATTTTAAAACATCCAAGGAATAGCACTAGATATTCACATGTGGGTGAGAATTTTTTTTTGTCTCTGGTAGAAAATGTTACATTTTGCTAAGCAAAGTAGAATGGCTGCTGCTGTCAGATAAAAGGTCATTTTTAGCCTGAAGGTATATGCAAATTCTTCACACCACAAACTGGTAACATGAAAATGAATGAATAAAAGGAAATAAAAATGAAACTGGAAAATTAAGCATTGCTCCATGCAAAAAGATGTGCAATGATTAACATTTGTTTTACTATCTTTATAAGTTGACATAAACATGTATACAAATAAAATGTATTTATTTTTAAAGACAATTACTAGTGTTAGTTTAATTCTGATGGTATGATTTATAAAAAAAAAATTACTCTGAGTTCAGGTTATGCTTTTATTCTACTTTTCTTGTCTGCAGCCATGTGTCATTCTTCGCTGGAGACATTGAGCATATGATCATATTCAAATGACCAAGCACTTACAATTTAAAATCTGCCAAATAGCGAATCAACCTTCATAATTAAAGGTGACAAGCTGACAAAAAAATGACTGTAAAAATGTATATGTATATGAATTTTTATGTCAAGCTGCCGTCTGTGCACTTGTTTTGTCTTACCATAGCTGAAGGCTTATTTCTCCGCACATTCTTATGTGTAGGCCTTCCGACAGTTCCACTTCGCCCTGGTGAATTTCCTGATTAATTTTGGATGCTCCTCTTAATTATCACCCCAAAGGAAGTCTGGATTTTTTAGCCTATGTTCCATGTAAAACAAGTGAATCTGAAGAACAATGACCTAAGGAGACAGTCGCACTCTGTCCGAATGACATTACAAGAACATTGAATATCTCACAAGTCAGGAACTGTACAGGCAACGCCTTGAGAAAATGTAGGCATTTAATCAAGGCCGAGATGAGATTCTTATTAGTCCAATTTAATTTTCTTTATTTTTGTAACAGAAAATCCAGGATAGATGCCACATGACAGTTGAAACATGTTGCCCAATGTAGAAGCGGGTACCATTGGCCTTGATTAATAATTGGTACTATCTTTCTTTTCAGGCAGATAATTTAATGATGAACAAGATTAAAATGGTGAAATGATTTATTAGGCATTTGTGAATCAACAGAAAAAAAAAATGCAAAGAAAATCCATCAAAAATGTTCAGACTGATATATCACACCAGATGCGTATAGCCTCAATTCTGACCTCTGTACCCATACACAGTATATACAGCATTAAAAACTGTAACACATATTAATAATGACATATTTAGTTGACATTACTGGTAGAATTATTGCAGCAAATATGTAAATCATTTTGCAAAGTTAAAATTTTACATTGGACCAACTGTTGCTTCTACTAGCTGAACATACTTTGCTAGTATTTAAGGCAATGTTGAGACATAAGTTACACTAATGCTATCAGTAAACATGGTTTAACTTTAAAAATAATGTATGCTGACTAATCATAATTTATCATAATTATTTTTGGTCATTTATTGTATTTGACAAATATGCTATACATTTTGATATTTTTAATTTGAAGGTAATTCAAATAAATACATTTTCTATGATGTAACTGATTAGGGGGTTGATCACAATCAATTGGCATTTTCCTCCCAAAATGACTTTTTGTTTTCTGGCCAAATTGGTTTGTGTGTTGTCCAAGTGATCATGATGCCGCAAAAGGCCTTTTCGTGTGTTAAGTACTTATCAGGATAGAAAATATGAGGTCACCCAAAAACTGACATATACAATAGCCCTTTCACTATGCATGGGCAAAGTTTTGTGATTCACCATCCGTTGCTAAACATATGCTGAATATGGCCGCAGGTTGCAGATGCATTAAGCATGTTTCGCACAGAATATATCAGTGTGAAAACGCAACACACAAAGATCTGTACAAATCCAGATCTTTGTTTGTTGAACTTTCACACTGATCTATCTTGTCCCGAAATAAGCCAAATGCCTCCGCCTGTGGCCATATTCGTCATTCGTTTAAAAAATTAATAACAAATCACAATATTTTACCAGAGCCTATCTTTCACAAATTAATTTATTTTAAATGAACCCCTTTGTTCAATGTGTAAGGGAAATTCTCATTTTCATTAGTGAGATAACCTATTGCAATCTGAATCCATCCTCATCACTGCTAAACCACCTGAATACCAATTGTATGTAGGCATGATAGACATACTGGCATGATTTCTGAATCACTATATTGTCATTTTTAATATTTCAAAAGTATTGGGCCAGATTGCAAGTGGAGCGCTAAATATTTCTTTTAAAAAAGTGATATTTGCGCTCCACTGTTTTATACCAGTGCACGCTAATGTGCGCTGGTATTACAAGTTAACAGCAATGCAAACACGAGCTCACGTTCGCATTGATGGAAAGCATTGCACTCATGAGAGCACATTTCGATATGCTCCTATCGAAGCCTCGTTCTGATGCCCTCAATGATGGCATCAGAACCTAAGCACAGCGAAGGGGGTAAGTTGCGCAGCGATTGCAGCATTTGTAAATATATATGTATATGCTGATATACATATATATTTATGTGTTAATATGTGTATATAACATATTAACACATAAATATATATGTATATAAGCATATACATATATATTTACTGGGAACACACAGTTCCTATAGACCGCAATGTAAAAGCACTTTTCAGTGCCGTTTTTTTTTCTTACTACCCATTCCCACCAACTTTAGACCCTAAAAAATGCCTAGTGCAGTTATTTTTTATTAAAACAAAAAGCTACATTTTTTTTAATAAAAAACTATATTGCCCTTTATTTTGAGGGCATTTGAGGGACTTTTAGATAAATTAACCAGAGGTCAGATCTCTAGTTAATTTTCTTAGCGCTAATTGGTACCACAAGCTCATGGAAGCAATAACCAGCCACTTGTAATGGCTGGTTAATTATTGCACGCCCGCAAATGGACAAATATGCCTCTTTGCTGGCACATTAATTTAGCACTCCACTTGTAATCTACCCCATTCTGTTTTACAATTTTACATTAGTGAATCTGAAAGCACTGGATTTTTACAGCATTGAAAATGTAAAGCATGAAACCAGTCTATTGCATTGTATCTGCAAAGAACATGTTCAAACAAAATTGTGCCTTCCTGAAAGAGTTTTTATAGGTAATGCATCTAGGTGAATGGGCTTTCAAATGGGTTTTCACCTTTGTGAAGTCCAAGCTCGTTCACATCAGTGCGATTTACAGTGCTTGCACCTACATTACTGAACTGTAAAATGCCCTGTTGTGAGCATAATTGGATTTTGCTTGCACAAAGATGTGATCTTGTTTGAAAGCCCAATCGCCAAGGCTTGCCTCTCCACATAGAGAAATGCAGGGAACGCCCCTTAGAGAAGTACAGAAAAATCTACCTTTCTTAAATCTTGGGAGGGATCTCACAGTGCTGGAGAATCATTTTAGATAATTTTATCTGAGTGAAGAGCATTATGGGAGGTTTGGATCATCTTTCTGGGACTTCCAAGTTGTGCCCTTTTTCTTAGAGAATTCAAAGAGTTCAGCGCCTGTGAAGTATGCACCATAATTTATTTCAAAGCTGGAGAATATTTAATCATCTCTTTATTATTTATACACTGTTTTCATAAAAAAATATATAATGGAGTAGTAAGGTTTTTTTAATGTTCATCTAATAATAATAATAATAATAATAATAATAATGAAGTAGCAAGGTTTTTAAATGTGCCTCTAATAAGAATAATAATGAAAACAGCATTTTTACCGGATGAACCTCATTGACACAATTAAGAGAAAATTGTAAAAGGGCAATAGGTAAATACTTTATAAAACATATATATTTTTAAAATTCCAATTTCAAATTTAAAAGTAAACATGTGTGCCAAAATATGTGGGTTTATAACACAAAATATAGCAAAAAAATAAAATCCAAAATAAAGAAAAATATAAAAAAAAAGTACAGGATAAAAAATATATAATAATATCACAATGTGGTAATAACAGCTCAATGTTTATTAGAAATAGAAGGAAAAAAATTTACATAGCAACACATTTGTTCATTAGTAAGTTAACTACAAACATACACATTAACACATTATCATCAACTCTGTCAATTAATAGCATACTTAGGAAGATCTATTTGGGTATATTCTGCTTTATTGTAAGTTTGAAACCGATCTAGAAATGTTTCAGTATTTTATTTTACACAATTATATATATATATATATATATATATATATATATATATATATATATATATATATATAAACCGAGATCAGAAGAAAAGGCACTCCATAAATAATAGCAGCTCCCAGGGTGCACTTTGAAAAATATCAAATTTGATGTCCCTTTAATTGTGGATGTATTCAGTATACAGTTGACATACAATTGTATATATATATATATATATATATATATATATATATATATATATATATATATATATATATATATATATATATATATATATATATATATATATATATATATACAAAATATCAAGCATAGAAAAGGCACTCGCTGGTTAGATAAAACATAACATTTAATAAGTTACATTAAAAAGCATGACGTTTCGGAGGCATTGCGCCCCCTTTATCAAATGCACGATACAGCTTGAAAAATTGAAAAATTACTGCTTTTGTAATTTTTCAAGCTGTATCGTGCATTTGATAAAGGGGGCGCAATGCCTCCGAAACGTCATGCTTTTTAATGTAACTTATTAAATGTTATGTTTTATCTAACCAGCGAGTGCCTTTTCTGTGCTTGATATTTTTATATATATATATATATATATATATATATATACATATATATATATGCACACTGTATATATATATATATATATATATACAATTGTATGTCAACTGTATACTGAATACATCCACAATTAAAGGGACATCAAATTTGTTTAATATATGCATCAGAAATATATCAGGGCATTTGAAGAGATTTATACAAAAGATCAATGCAGTTAAAGGGATAATAAAGTCCAAATTAAACATTCATGATTCAGATAGGGCATGTAAGTTTAAACAACTTTCTAATTTACTTTTATAATCAAATTTGCTTTGTTCTCTTGTTATTCTAAGTTGAAAGCTAAACCTTAAGTAGGCTCATATGCTAATTTCTAAGCCCTTGAAGGCCACCTCTTATCTGAATGCATTTGAAAGTTTTTCACAGCTAGAAGGCGTTAGTTCATGTGTTTCGTATAGATAACATTGTGCTCATGCAGGTGGCATTTTTTAAGATACTTGAAAAAAAGTCCGGAGCCGCAGCAAAAGTTTATTTTTTTTATTAATCTTAAAACAGGATAGGTAACAAAACAACAAAAGACTTGCCCTTCAGTAAATGAATAAGCTTGCGCGTTTCGGCATACAAGCCGTACTCATAGCTCTCATAATCCCTTACAACTGATGAGCGTAATAAAGGGTGTAAAAACATTGGATTGGCTGGAGGGCATTAATTAGTTTAACTCTTGCTTAACTGTTAAACCTATTGTTAGTGTCTAAACATAATTAACCTGTTACCAAATAATTAACCTGTACATCAGGACTTATTTTTTATCTGGATGTACATAATAAAGTATTTTATTTTACCCACCATACGGATTTGAACTTTTTCTACCCTTTATTAAGCTCAGTTTTAAGATTAATAAAAAGAATAAACTTTTGCTGCAGCTCCGGACTTTTTTTCAAGTACCGCCCCTTGGAGTTTGGAGCTATTCCCAGTACCTGTGGTTTAAGTAACTGCCTAGGATACTTACGAGGTGGTTGAGAGAGGTCAGCCGAACCGACTACAGAGAACCGGGGATTCCTTACCCCCCCGTAAGCCAGCACCCGATGGTGACATCATACCTGTGGTGAGCCGGAGAGTGTGAACAGGTGGTGTCCGAGCAAGCTGCTTGTTAGAGCAAGGAGGCTCCGAGCGAGGCATACGGATCAACTACCGCCCAGGGATCAAGTCACTTGGACGGCACGTTCCTATTAGGTGAGCACGTCAGGTTTGTAAGCCGCGAAGATTCGGGGGTAAGTGACTTCATTTCACCGACACGCATCCTTACTCTTTATATCCACACAGTGAAGGACTACGCAAGGTTCTTTTCTCCTAATTGGGGACTTATTGCTTATTGGCATTTTTTAAGAGTCAGTCACTAATTGCCTGAAATGCAAGTCTGTCAAAAGATCTGAGATAAGGAGGCAGTCAGCAGAAGCTTAGATACAAGGTAATTACAGAGGTAAAATTTATATTTCTATAACATTGTTGGTTATGCAAAACTGGGGAATGGTAAATAAAGGGATTGTCTATCTTTTTAACCCCTTAATGACCAAGGACGTACGCCACACGTCCTCAAAAAAAATACAGTTAATGACCGAGGACGTGTGGCGTACGTCCTTGGTCTGGAAAGCAGCTGGAAGGGATCCTGCTCGCTTCCAGCTGCTTTCCGGTTATTACAGTGATGCCTCGATATGGAGGCATCCTGCAATAACCCCCCTTGGCCATCCGATGCAGAGAGAGCCACTCTCATATTTTTTTACTAAACTGGGTACTGGCAGACAGCTGCCAGTACCCAAGATGGCGCCCATTAAGGCAGAGGGGGAGGGTTAGAGAGCTGTTTGGTGGGGGATCAGTGAGGCTGGGAGCTAAGGGGGGATCCTACACAGCAGCATATGTAAATATGCTAAAAAAACACAAAAAAAGCCCAAATATAACTTTTATTTTAGTACTGGCAGAGTTTCTGAAAGTACTTAAGATAGCGGGGGCAATTTTGGGGTGGGGGAGGGAAGAGAGCTGTTTGGGAGGGATCAGGGGGTCTCATGTTTCAGGTGAAAGGCTGAGCTCTACACTAAAGCTAAAATTAACCCTGCAAGCTCCCTACAAGCTACATAATTAACCCCTTCACTGCTAGCCATAATACACGTGTGAAATGCAGCGGCATTTGGCGGCCTTCTAATTACCAAAAAGCAACGCCAAAGCCATATATGTCTGCTATTTCTGAACAAAGGGGATCCCAGAGAAGCATTTACAACCATTTGTGCCATAATTGCACAAGCTGTTTGTAAATGATTTCAGTGAGAAACCTAAAATTGTGAAAAATTTAACGTTTTTTTTTAATTTGATCGCATTTGGCGGTGAAATGGTGGCATGAAATATACCAAAATTGGCCTAGATCAATACTTGGGGTTGTCTACTACACTACACTAAAGCTAAAATTATCCCTAAAAGCTTCCTACATGCTCCATAATTAACCCCTTCACTGCTGGGCATAATACACGTGTAGTGCGCAGTGGCATTTAGCAGCCTTATAGTACATTATAAGATATGATGAAAATAATGGTATCTTTAGAAAGTCCATTTAATGGCGAGAAAAACGGTATATAATATGTGTGGGTACAGTAAATGAGTAAGAGGAAAATTACAGCTAAACACAAACACCGCAGAAATGTAAAAATAGCCTTGGTCCCAAACGGACAGAAAATGGAAAAGTGCTGTGGTCATTAAGGGGTTAAACAATAACATTTTTGGTGTTTACTATCCCTTTAAACATTGCTTTGCAGTCTTAGGACTTGAACCTTATTAACCCTTTTGAGTGCTTTTATCTTTTTTTCTTAGTTTCGCCCAGTTAAGGACAGATACAAATGTGTTCCTGCAAATATAAAGCAATCACTGTAGTATATAAAGGACAGGATTATGAATTTCGAAGAATGCACTCAGCCCTCTTAGTATTGGACAATATCTAAAAAAAGAATAAATGGTTAGACTTTAAAATGACATTCTGTTTACAAAATTTGTATAGTTTTGCAGTCCAGGAATATAGTCCCTGAAAGGACACAAGTACATTCATTTTATCTACTTTGTTATAGTCAATAAATGGCCAGATTATGAGTGGAGCTCTAACAGTTCAATGCATGCAATCAGGGCCGGATTGGCCTACGAGGATACCAGGAGATTTCCCGGTGGGCTGCAGCAGCTGGGACTGGAATGCTACAATTTAAAGGGCTGACTAATGGATGCAACTAGGTTGTAGGGTGCCTATATAACATCAATCTGACATTTATATTTAATACAAAGTAATATAATTTAATTCTGAAAAAAAATATTCGGGAAGGAGTGTCCCAGTAATCCCCTTTGAGAAAAATGGGGCATGTGCATTCTACCGACTCAACGGAAAATATGGCTAGTCTTTATATTTTTCCAGGGCTGCTTTTTGGGCTGCTTTTTATTCCCAGCCCGGCCCTGCATGCAATAAGGGGTATATTGCGGGTGTTTGCACATGTTGGGTTTTCAGCTTGTATTATAGGTTGAAAGTAAATGCTAGAATGATTACCGCATCCTCAAGGCTCTGGTTAACTGTTTTGTGAAAAAAAAAAGTGTCACAAAACACATTAAAAATACATTACAAATTACAGTTGCACTCATAATAACACTATCAAATAAAAATTATTATAAAAAGGTATTGCACAAAAATGTTATAAGGGCTCAAAGATATGAGGTCTCAGCAGGCAAAGAGCTTTAGCATTGAGATACATATGTCTAAAGATATTATGTGTGTATATTTCTATATATGTCTATATATGTGTACCTATGAATTTATGTATTTATATGTGTATATATGTATTTACAGATATATATACACACATATAAAAACATAAATACGTATGTAACAATATATAGACATATATAGAAGTGCATTGGAGCCCTTTGCAGTTAAGTGGATGAAAACATAAAAACTATGTATTTACTGTAAATATTTCACATTCTTATGTTCTGCACTTAGTAGAATATGTTCTAATTATTTATTAATAGATATCCCTCTATATATATATATATATATATATATATATATATATATATATATATATATATATATATATATATATATATACAGTATATATATATATTTATCTGTATATATCAAATCCTATATATAATCATGTATAGGTATACATATATATATTACCAATAAAAACCATCATATATATATAGAAATATGTATTTATGAATAAATAGAACATATTCTGCTATGTAAAAAACATCGGAATGTGAAATATAATATATAATATAATATGGGATCGTGTTTGTGAGCGAGTTGGGTGTTTTCTTCCACTTTTTTGCTTCATTCACTTCTATGGGGAAATACGTTATCACACACGTTATCATCAACGTTTGTATTTTTGCGCTCCTAATACATGTGGAACATGACGAACGCAAAAAGCTTACTTTTAGTGCAGTTAGCATTCAAGCGGGATTGTAAAATAATGCTCTCCTTGTAACCTGGCCAAAAAATATATAAATAAACTCCTGCATTGAGCAATAAATGTGTAGACTGTTGCAAGGTCAAATTTCAGGATCCTGGAGGACACCTTTGAGTAAAAAAAAAACAACAACAAAGCACAATGCAAATGTATTTTGTTTAATACTCATAATTAAAGGGAGCATGCATTTTTAAGAAACTCACAGCCATGGTTGCTCACCAGCAATCAAAGTCAACTGCACAGCTTTCAGTGACTCAGGCAGTTTACCCCAGACAAGCCTGGGTGCAAAGCCCATCAGGAACAAAAATATATATATATATATATACTGAAAATAGCAGGGAAGGCACTCTCCATTTTCATCAACCTTTATTTGCTGAACGTTTTCGGGGTCTCCCCCGTCCTCACTGCCTGAGGAAAAAGTGCCATAAACACTTTGAAACGCTTTGCAGATTATATTTAAGTTTTAAATATATTTTTTTCAATAAATAGTCCTCTATGCATAGAGGTTATTTTGGTTTGAACCAAAACTGTGAGTGTTTTTTTTTTGTTTTATTTACTAATATTGACTGGACCCTGGGCAAACATTTTCTTGCCCCCCCCCACCCCATGCAATTTCGCTCTCCACCCCAACATCCCAAAAAACAACTAAATCAATTTTTTTTTATTTTTTTTATTTATTAGCCCAGCGGTGGATCATCCACTGCTGGGCTAATCATTTAAAAAAAAATGAAATAAATTGCAATATGTGAAACTGGACCTAAGCAGTACTAATAAGTAAATATATATATATAAATTCCTCCACTGTGGATTCATTTAATATTCTTTTGAATGTGATTCTGGTGTGAGGTTAGCTGGTTAAAGAGATTTAGGGCAGCCAACAGGAGCAAAGCAAGGTAAAGACTGAGGAGGAAGCATGGAGGTGCAGGAGGTGCAGACAAATATAAGTTTACTGACTAGAACAGCAGAACTACTATGGGAAGCTGTAAAATCTGAGACAGAGAGAAAATAAAAACTATAAAAATAAACCTTACAGTAATGTGTGAAGTATCAGCATAACACTATACATCAGCCACAGCAGCACATGTCACTTATTTGCTAGGAACAAGTTCCCTTTCACCCTGCACTAGACAATGCTGCATGGGGAGGGGCGTGTGTGCACTCACTTATTTTTCCCACTTACACCTTTCTACAAAGCACTGTTCCCCTAACAAACTTCAGTTAGTTGATCTTAGGGCCACAGCAGAAAGAGCAGGGCTAAGGGGACCAGCAGACTGGATGCTGTCTGTCCAAGGCTGCATGGATACAGTGTGAGATGAGTCACACAGCCTCAAGACTGAAGAGAGCAGTGTATACAGCTGCACAGATGCTCAAATCCTCATGTGCTTGCCGCTCCAGCTTTCTGCTGCATGCGCCTACAGTCAGCCCTTCCCAGAAACAATCCCCACTACCAGAGCAGTTACCTGGTAACAGTGGTAACCCCAGTAGGACCTTTTCTGATGCAGTGGGAATGGCTGGATGCCAAGTTAGGGCTTTGCATTCAGTGCTGCACAGTGCACATCTAAAACAGCAAATGGCAATAGCTTGGCATGTCACATGACACCGGCAGGGTCTGGCACAGTTTAAAAAAAAAAAAAATATATATATATATATATATATATATATAAGCAGAGTACTTTTGACTGTGACAGTATTAGGACTGAATGTGTGTGTTCCCCATGTCACATCAGCAGTCGGCTATAAACCATTAAAAAAAGACGGCCCTGTGTTAAAGACGGCCCTGGCAATATAGTGCGCCACTTTTGTGAGTATATTCTTTGGAGGGTCTTAGGGATTTTTCTCTATTTTGTAGTGATTTCATGCACTATTGGAGTACCCTTCTCCCTCCCTCCTTGCATTTTATTTTGCAGCAACCATTGGTATATCCACGATCTGGAGTGAGCCAGCTGGTGGGCTCTGATCTATCCAGCCTGCCTGACTTGCACTGCCACATAGTGCGCTGCTTTTGTGAGTATCATTCTGAAGAGTGATGTATTGATACAATTTCCAACAATTGTTGTGATCTTCTGCACCATTGGAGCCTTTTTCTGTTTTTCATATTTGCAGTTTCTCCACTTTGTTTCAAGAAGAGCTGATCCTGGTGTATCTCTCCTTAAGCATCGACGGAAGCCTCTAGAGGGTGCCTTTATCCTGAGGGACCATCTTTGATGGACTTTATTTGGTGATTTCCCTTTAGATACTCACGACACACACCCTTTGAAAGAACAAAGGGGTTAAACAAAATAGTTAAAGTACAACTTGGGACCTGAAAGCACTTTAAGTGCTGAGCAAAAACTGATGCTGATCCACTCAGCAGTGCTAGCACACAACCCTTTGTGAAGATTAAACACATAGCTTTGCACCACTGCTAGTGAAACAATGACATAGAACATTATTTTATTACTATAATGGCTCTGAATGAAGAAAAAAACTATTTGTATTTTTTAATGCATATACAGGTTAGTGCACGTTCGGATCAGTGCACCTTCAGGCTAGTTGTCGAGCTAAATTCAGGGCCTGAGTTTTGTAGCATGCCCCAAAGATGTCTATTAGGTGAGGGATTTAGTTGGGATGCTTATCCGATCCCCAGATGTAAGAGTGTCTGAGACTTTCTTTTTAATGCTAGCATTTTACTTTCAAATTGTTGTATGAGCTCAAGAAGAAGTGCTCTACAGATTTACCTTAACCAACACGATTATATTAATATACTTTTACCTCTGTGATTACCTTACCTTATCTAAGCCACTGCAGACTGCCCGCTTATTTTCTTTCTTTCAGTGCAGACTCATAAATAACGCCAAAGGAGTAAGCACAATGCTATCTATATGACACATGAACTAGCACTGTCTAGCTGTGAAAAACTGTCAAAATGCACTGAGATAAAGGCGGACTTTAAGGGCTTAGAAATTAGCATATGAGTCTACCTAGATTTAGCTTTCAACAAGGAATACCCCGAGAACAAAGCAAATTGGAAAGCTGTTTAAAATTGCATTCCCTATATGAATCATGAAAGTTTAATTTTGACAAGACTGTTCCTTTAAGCAGTGTGAGCAGTCACTATCGCTAATATTTTTGCACTCCATTCTAGGCCTATATATTTTATATTCGATAATATACCTTTTTAGCATCATATTATATATTTATATATAAGATTTAATTTTATAAACTACTAAAATTAAATTGAAAATGTTTTTTTGCCCTTTGTAATTCCAACAGTACAAATCATATACATATAATATGAACAAATAAAGAATAACTGATGTTGTCAAAAGAAATTATTCAGAGCTGTGAAAAAAAATAATGGTAGTGAAAGGCATATTTGTGCATGTAACGTCTTAAGGGTTATGCTGCCTGACTGAAATGTAAAGCTGTGCAGTGTGTGAGTTTGCAACAATTGTTGCAATATGTGGGGTGGGGACTCTTACCTGTTATAAAAGTGCATGGATGCTGGAACACTTCCTCTTTCTTGTCTGCAACTGCTGAAGAAAGGTTTTTTCTGTTTTTGCTGGCAAAATGGTGCGGCCTAGGCGTCAGTCTGTTCCTCCAAAGCGGTTGAGGGAGTCTTCGCCAGTGACACGGCGAGTATCTGTGAGGGGGAGAGGTGGCAGTTTGGTTAGTGAGGTAGTAGGCCCTAGCCCTTCTCAGGGGGTGGGCCTCACCCCTTCCCGGGACTCTGGGGAGCCCTCGGGAGTGTCTTCCTCCCCTTCCCTCTTCCCGGGGTCCCAGGGGGAAGATTTGGAGGATTCGGGGTTGGGTTCAGGGGGTGGAGGTGGGGTGGAAAGGTCTCCGGTCGGCTCGATCGGCCTCCCGGAGGTGTTTAGGCCCCGGCAGCTTGAGTCGGCCGGGGGGCCTGGTGTGGGGCGGGTAGGCCCGGATCAGGGGCGCGTGGCGCAGGGCCGGGGGTCAGTGAGCGGGCCAGAGGGCCTAGTTGCGCAGGGCGTGGGCGAAGGCCCGACTTCAAGCGGGAGGCCTTTGGGCCTACGCCGCGTGTGGCAGGGCGAGCAGGGGGGCCTAACTTTAGGCGGCGGGCCTTCGGGCCTACACCGCATGGTCGCGCCTGGTGGCCCAGTGGGTTCCCCCCCTACCCCGGTGGCCTCCGATGGCGGAGACTACGGCCTGCAGGGTGCCCCCTCACTCAGTGGTGGCCCCGGTGGGTCTGCGGCCCCTCTTTGGGACGGGTACTTACCTAACTTACCTGTCCCAGAGGCGGCACGGGCGGCGGTCGTGGCCTTAATCCAGGCCCTTTCGGCGGGAGCAGGTCCGGGCGTCGCGGCGGGTATGGAGCAGTCTGGCATCGTCCTCGGTGGTCCGGCGGGGGTTCCGGCGGTCGGCGGCGTGGTCCAGGCTGGAGCGGCGGGCAGGGCTTCTTCCCTCGGTGGAGGCCTTCGGTCGGTGGTAGGCGCGAGTGACGTCACTTCCGGTAGTCGCGCTAGTGACGTCACTTCCGGGCGACGCGCGTGCGACGGCATTTCCGGTTTCGGGTGCGGCGGAGTCAGGTCGACGGATGGAGGCGCGGAAGGTGAGTCGGGAGCCCGGGGATCCGGGACGGGCAGCACCGGACAGGCCGCGGTGGTGAGAGGACATGGGGGGTCAGGCACTTGGCAATTGGAGACATTTGTGGGGGCGCATATGGGTGCTGGCATTAGCGGGCCCGAGCCGCGGGCTGGGACGTCCATGGGCCTTGGGGTTTTTGGCACTAGTGGACTTGTTGGTGCGGGGCACCAGGGCGGGGTGGGCCTGGCAGATATGTCAATGCCGAGTGTGAGTGGCCCTGTTGTGGGCAGTAACCAGGTTGGTGGGTTGCAAGTTGGGCATGAGCCTCTGGGGAGAGGACGACAGGATGTGATGGGGGAAATTTTCAGGCTGGCCTCAATATTGGCCCAAGGGGCGCACGCTGGCCCTTCTGGGATGGGGGGGGGCAGCAACATACAGTTCAGGTCAGCGCTGGGGGGGTGGATCCCGGTCATGTGGGAGCTGTGGGCAGAGGGAGGGCGGGTGCACACGGGCCTGTGGCTGGAAGCGCAGGGGCTGGGGGAACAGGGCAGTCGGGGGCCGGGGCCCAGGTGGGTGGCCTGCAAAGTAGTGCTGTAATGGGTGGGGGTGGTGCCCGTTCCTTGATCCCTGGTGCTCCCGATTCTGTTTTGTTTCCGCAGGTTAGCGGGGATGCTGCGGTGGCAGTTTGCCAGGATGCTTCTCAGAGGACCGGTCCAGGCCAGGAGGCTTTTCCCTCGGCGGCGTCAGGAGCAGGTGAGATTGCATTGTGTGGGGTGCTGGGGGAGGGTGCGGGTGGGTCATCTAGTGACACTGGCTCTGAGAGTGACGACTCCTTAGGGCCAGTGTCTAAACCTCAAAAACGGGTATTGAAATATCTTCGCAGGTTGGTAGCTGGGCAACAGAGACAGGAGTCGAGGCTAGCTCCGGGTGGGGGAGCGCAGATGGGAGGCTCAGGGGGTGCTGTTCAGCAGGTAGGGCCAGGGGCTGCGAGCTTGGCGGTGGCAGACAGGAAAGTGGCGCTGCAGGGAGATGCCTACCCCTGCAGCGTGCACTCATTGCATTCTCACCTTAAAGCTAAGACGATCAAGAAAATTAGAGATGGCAAATATGTGCACATTTTCTATTTGTCGCTGGAGGCCCATAAGGCCAAGGAGAGGAGCGAGGACGGCTCAGGTCCAAAAAAGGTCAAGAGACCTGAGACAATGGACGAGTGGCGCACGTGTTTTAGAGTCTTGGCTTCTTGCCTAGTGGAGGCGAAGCCTGAGCTGCGGGTTGACGTGTTAAAATACATGGAGACTATCGAGTTCGTCCATAAGACGTATAAGGACGGGGTATGGCGGTCTTATGACGCGGATTATAGGCGTAAGATGGTAGGGAATCCTTTGCTGACCTTTGGCACCACGGATGTGCACTTATGGCAGCGTCTGGGTGCGGAGCGCTCTCCCTCCCCCCCTTCAGGCGCAAGGGCCGGGGGGAGCAGGCAGATGGGGGGAGTCAAACGGAAAGGGCGGGAGTGTTGGAGGTTTAACGACGGGAAGTGTGACCGGGGAGCGAACTGCTCCTTTCGGCACTCCTGCATATACTGCGGAGCGGGTCATCCAGGGACCGAATGCGCTAGACGGAAAGAGACGGGGGGCCGCGGAGCCGGCAGAGGGGCTGCTGGGGCAAAGGGCACCAACGCCGTTGAGGGTGGCCGCCCTTGAGCCATGGCTCAGGGCGTACCCGGACAGGAGGGCAGGGGATCTCCTCCTGGCCGGATTGCGGGAGGGTTTCCTCATTCCAGTGGTAGGTCCGGTAGTTGGGGCGCGTCAGAAGCGGAACCTCAAGTCAGCGTATGACTACCCTGACGTAGTGAGGGATAAACTGGGCAAAGAACTGAGTTTAGGTCGCATGGTGGGCCCCTTTCGGAAGCCACCCATGGAGGGTTTGGTGGTTTCCCCACTGGGGGTTGTGCCGAAGAAGGAATCGGGGAAATTCCGGTTGATTCAGCATTTGTCATACCCGAAAGGTAATTCGGTCAATGACGCAATCAACCCAGAAGTGAGCTCAGTTTTTTATCAGTCGTTTGACCAAGCAATGGTTTTGGTGCAGCAGGCTGGTGTTGGGGCACTCTTAGCAAAGCTTGACATTGAGTCGGCCTTCCGCTTGTTGCCTATTCATCCGGCATCCTTTCGGTTGATGGGGTGCTGGTTCGAGGGCGCTTACTATGTGGATCGTTGTCTCCCAATGGGTTGCTCGGTCTCATGCGCCTTTTTCGAGATGTTCAGCACATTCTTGCACTGGGCGGTGTTTTCAGAAGCGCGGGGTGGGCTGATAGCCCATTACTTGGATGATTTTCTGCTGATAGGTAGAGCTGGGTCGCTCGAGTGCGAGCGACTCATGTCGGTGATGAGAACCCTATTTGCGCATTTTGGGGTCCCATTGGCGGAGGACAAGACCCAGGGGCCCTGCACTTGCCTGACGTTTCTGGGTATCGAGATCGATACTTTAGAAAGGCAGTGCAGGTTGCCAAATGATAAGGTGGTGCGAATGCTGGCCGCGGTTTCTTCGGCCGCGGCGGCGGACCGGCTAGCGATAAAGGAGTTGCAGTCTTTACTGGGTTTGCTCAATTTCGCATGCAAAGTTATCCCGATGGGCAGAGTATTCAACAGGAGGTTGGAGGGCCCTCTAAAAGGAGATAGCGGGAGCCGCAAGTCATGTGCGGTGTCTCCGGATATGAAGGAAGACTTGAGAATCTGGGAATTGTTCCTGAAAGATTTCAATGGGGTCCTGTTGTGGAGGCAGGTGAGGACATCTAGCCAAGCTTTGCATCTGTTCACGGATGCGGCGGGGGCAAAGGGTTATGGGGCTTACTTCAACGGCGCATGGAGTGCCGGGGAGTGGCCTGTGGCCTGGACGGAGAGGGGTTGGACTAGGAACCTTACGCTCCTGGAATTGTTCCCTATTGTCGTAGCCATTGAGTTATGGGGGCGACAACTAGCAAACCAGAATGTAATATTCTGGTGCGATAATTTGAGCGTCGTGTTTGCTATCAACAATCTTTCAGCCTCTTCCCCTATTGTGGTGCGTTACCTTCGGTGGGTGGTGCTGCGGTGCTTGCAGCACAACATTGACTTTACGGCGCGGCATGTGCCTGGGGTCGATAATGTATTGGCGGATGCGTTGTCGCGAGGCCAATGGGAGGCATTCAGAAAGCTGGCACCAAGGGCAGCAGAGGTTGGTACTCCTTGTCCTTCCTTTCTTTGGCAGGTGGCGGAAGGGGGGACGTGTTGACTTCAATGGTTCAGGCGTCGCTGGCACCTGCTACCTGGAAGGCCTACGGCAAGTACTGGGCCGAATGGGAAGTTTTCCTCAAGGGTAAGGGCGTTCCGGTGGAATCCGGATCGCCAGCTTTGTTGCTTGAGTGGATGGTGTGTTTGAAGGAAAGTGGCTGTAGAAAAGGATCAATGCAAGGAAGGCTAGCTGCCTTATCCTTTTTCGCTAAATGGAAGGGTATCCAGGATGGGACGAATGCGTTTCTGGTTAGGCAGGTAATGAAAGGCTGGGGCAGGATAGAGGCTAAGTCGGCAGACCGGCGAGAGCCCATTACAATTCAGCGGCTGGGGGCCTTATTGGCAGCGCTGCCGGAAGTGTGCGCGGATGAGTATGAGGTTGCTTTGTTTAGGGCGGCGTTTGCGGTTGCTTTCTTTGGGGCCCTGAGAGTAGGCGAGATAGTTAGTCCAACCAGGTCGGCGGTAGGTTGTGGTATCCAAGCGCAGCATGTCAGGTTTGACTTGAAAGCGCTATTGTTATTTATCCCTAGATCAAAGACGGATCAAGACAGGAAAGGTGTATGGTTGTCCATACAGCAGCAGGACTTTGTGGGGTGTTGCCCCGTCCGGCTGGCTTCTGATTTTTCGGCGAACAGGCCAGGGAGTTCAAGGCAGTTTTTTATTCACGCGGATGGGTCTAACCTGTCCAGATTCCAGTTTCGGAGGGTGTTGGAGGAAGCTGCTAAGAGGGTCGGCTTGGACCCTGGGCTCATCGCTCCCCACTCCTTTCGCATTGGAGCGGCCACCAGCGCGGCTGCGGCTGGGGCGTCAGAGCGGGAAATTAAGAAACTGGGAAGGTGGAGTTCCAAACGGTATAGGACATACATTAGACCCCTTCAGAGTAAAGTGTAGATAGTGAAAAAGGGGAGGGGTGGGTATTAAAAAATGGGCGGGGACTTAGTAATGAAAATTTTTGTTGATTTTAGGTGTAAGAGCCCCTCCGTGTAGAGCGTGGATAGTCGGCCACTCGTACGTTCACTGGGCGGCCATTCACGCTTTGAGGCGCCCGGGCGGCCAGCAGCTGGGATTTCGTCCAGATGCGGTTTCCATTAGATGGCTGGGGAAAAGGGGAATGTTGTGGAGTGATTTGCCAGGTCGTCTGGAGGAGGCCTTCCTTCGTTGGGGACGGCCTTCCTTGATTGTGTTGCATCTGGGTGGAAATGATGTGGGGAGTTTGCCTGTGCTGGAGTTGGTGAACATCATTCAATCAGATGTACGTTGGTTGAAAGTGCGTTTTCCGGGGGTACGAGTGGCTTGGTCAAATGTGATAGCGCGCTTGCAGTGGCGGCATGTGAGAGTGCACCGTTCAGCCTACCGTATCCGGAAGAAGTTGAACAGAGATGTGGGGAGGTTGATCGTGGAGGAAGGTGGCTTTGTGATCAGGCATGATAACATCTTGGGGGACTGCAAGCGGCTGTACAGGCCGGACGGGGTTCATTTAACTGAAGAAGGGTTAGAGCTATTTTTGGCTAATCTAGCTGGCGCGTTGAGGCGGCATGTCAGTTAGCTATCCCTAGGTGTGGCGGCAAGAGCTCCATTATGGGAGGCAGGTGTGGTATCTCTTGTGGCGGGGTCCCGGCCAAAGAATTTTTATGGTTTCCGCGAGGGTGTGGTCGAGCTAATGGGAGGGGCATGATGTTGCAAGTCGCAGCTTGTAACGCCTCTCCCCGCGGGCCTGCTGACCTAGAAACCCCTTGTGGATGATGCCAGCCTCTGAAGGGCAATGCTCGGCAGGAGCATTGCAACAACCAATCCGGGCCGGTGACCTCACTACGCTGGTTGTATATATATATATACTAAATTATGGATAGGCTTAGAATATAGTTTAGCCTCAGATGCCGCCACCCATAGATAAGCCTTAAGCTTCCCAAGTTAATAAGTTTAGAGTTTGCCTGGTTAGGTTTTAATAAACGCGACCTTGCTTCACGGTCTTATACCTCCAAATATGTGTCTGTGTTTTTATTGGGTAAGGTGGGAATGAAGTCATGGCGATTTGACCCTTATGGTAGTGAAAGGCATATTTGTGCATGTAACGTCTTAAGGGTTATGCTGCCTGACTGAAATGTAAAGCTGTGCAGTGTGTGAGTTTGCAACAATTGTTGCAATATGTGGGGTGGGGACTCTTACCTGTTATAAAAGTGCATGGATGCTGGAACACTTCCTCTTTCTTGTCTGCAACTGCTGAAGAAAGGTTTTTTCCCCGCCCATCCCTCCCTTGTTGTTAACGTGTTTGATATTTTTTGCAGGAAAGGGGGGCGGCACTGAGTGAACAGCTGCCATTAGGGTGGTTTTGTTAGGACTTTGGCAGGGGCATGCCTACTCAGGCTAGCTGATCTTAAGTCCAAAGTGGTAATTTTTGGCTTCACATCATGGGTGTTTGTTGTGCGTCTTACGCCTAAATGATGACCCTAAAGGGTATGGAGCAATTTGCTAGCATAAGAGTAGAAATTATCGGCTGGCGTGGCGGGGTCCCGGCCAAAGAATTTTTATGGTTTCCGCGAGGGTGTGGTCGAGCTAATGGGAGGGGCATGATGTTGCAAGTCGCAGCTTGTAACGCCTCTCCCCGCGGGCCTGCTGACCTAGAAACCCCTTGTGGATGATGCCAGCCTCTGAAGGGCAATGCTCGGCAGGAGCATTGCAACAACCAATCCGGGCCGGTGACCTCACTACGCTGGTTGTATATATATATATACTAAATTATGGATAGGCTTAGAATATAGTTTAGCCTCAGATGCCGCCACCCATAGATAAGCCTTAAGCTTCCCAAGTTAATAAGTTTAGAGTTTGCCTGGTTAGGTTTTAATAAACGCGACCTTGCTTCACGGTCTTATACCTCCAAATATGTGTCTGTGTTTTTATTGGGTAAGGTGGGAATGAAGTCATGGCGATTTGACCCTTAGAGTCAATAATTTTTTTTAGCATGTTGATGTGGCTTACATTGTTTATAGTTAAAGGAGACAGTTGACTTGATTTTATTGTATTGTTTCTAAGTCTGTACAGACGGCCTCTTCTTATCTTAGTGCATTTTATAAGCTTTTCAAAGCCAGACAGTGCTAGTTCATGTGGGCCATATAGGTAACATTTTGCTCAATCATGTGGAGTTATTTATGAATCAGCACTAATTGGCTAAAATGCAAGTTTGTAAATAGCACTCAGATAAGATGGTAGTCTGCATAGGCTTAGATACAAGGTTATCACAGAGGTAAAAAGTATATTAATATAACTGTGTTGGTTGTGCAAAACTGGAGAATGGATAATAAAAGGATTATTTATCTTTTTATACTATAAATGTTTTTGGATACACTGTCCCTTTAAAAAGAATTCAGCTACACCTTGGGAGTTAAAAAGCAAAATGCACAAAGAAAGTTTCTATCAAGTCTTCATTACCAAAACTTTGTCCTTTAATTCCACTGTACTCAGTCTCATAAACATAGCATAGAAAGGAGAGGGATATTTGAAAGAAAAAAAAAGAAAAATGAAGTATCATATACTGTTAAAATGCATAGACCTAGATTACTAGTGAAACAATATTTGTGCAGGATTTCAAGAGTAAATTACTCTAGTATGAAAGTAAAGTGTGATTACTGTTTAAAAAATACAGTAAGAAAGAAATGGCCTATTAGTTTTGCTGAAAGAAAAAGCATGGTTATGCCCAGGACAAGTTGCAGACATTTTTTATGCTAAATATTAACAACTGTCAAAATAAAAAAAAAATGTTTCTTTACAATAAATTTAGAAAAAAAAAAATCTACAATGCACATTTTTACAGTAAAATATTGGGCTTTCAGTAATTGTCTAATTTTACAGGGAGTAGCTAAAGCATTATAAAATATCTTGATGATGAAATTATACTTTAAAGGGACATTTTAGCTTAGCAGCGGAAGGAAAAAAGTGGTAGAAAAATACTGCTTAAAGTTTCATATATCATAAAACACAAAATATTGTTAACTGGTAAGGATCCAATTTTTATGCTCAGTGCAGTCAACACAGGAAACCTTTTTTATTTTACAGCTTCCTACTTCCTAATTTCCCACCATTAGGATTAGATATGTAACAGAGGTATGGGGGTACATGTGCAATGTGCATTTACATTTCAGCAATCAATAGTGAGAAGTGTTATATTCACAGCCATAGCTGTGCTCAGCAGAGAGAACTGCAGTCTTTACTAGTACCTAATATTTAATTTATTGAATTTGGGTAATTATATATAAAAATACACAAAGCTGTGACCCAACAATATTTACTCAGCCGAATGCCTGATGAAGGGGCCATCAGTGTAATTAAAGCTGTGCCCAAATGCAATTAAATTGCACCTTGTAGACAAATGGACTGTGTACCCATAATGCCCCATCCTAAATGTATTAAACAATAATGTATTGTTTGTTTCTTTAACAAAACAAATAATTTTGAGTTCATAACTTCTATCTATGAAGCCTATTTAACAACGGACTTGTGGACCTGAACCGACAGTGCGGATCAGGTCCGCAAGACCTCGCTGAATGCGGAGAGCAATATGCTCTCCGTATTCAGCATTGCACCAGCAGCTCTAGTGCAACGCCGCCCCCTGCAGACTCGCAGCCAATCGACCGCCAGTAGGGAGGTGTCAATCATCATACTCGATCAGGTTGAATTATGGTGATTCCTGTCAACCTGCTCAAAGCAGGAGGACAGGGTTATGCTTCATAATTGCTGTTTCTGGCGAGTCTGAAGACTCGCCAGAAATACGGGCCCACAAGCTCCATACGGATATTGATAAATGGGCCTTTATATATGTTATTATCACACATCACAACATGAAATACTGTTCTTTAAAAAATTCTTTCAAAAGGACATAGTACTGTATGATCCATTATACCTGAGGAAATGCATTAAATTGTTTAAATTTATTTTTTCATTTGAAATAGCTGTTGTTACCTTTTTGCTTTCCTACCTATACTGTAAATTTCAAGTTCTGTTTATAGAAAAGCTGTGTAAACAAGACATTTTAGAAGAAAGCAAAACCTGGGGGTGGAGGCAGAGATAATAAAATTCCCATTTTCCATTGTTCTCTCTGCATATTGATCTCACTATGTATACAGTAAGAAAAAGAATAATGTTCTTTATAAAAGGCCTTGAAATAGTGTGAAAATAAAATATATATGAGGCCAGCTTCAGTTTTGTGCTTTCTGTATAAGCAGTCACAATGACAAGAGGATTAATAATACATTTGTAATACAAGTGAGAGTTTCCACTTTGCGCTATCACTCATACTAAATGGAAAGAAAATATAGTTCACAAAAAGAAGGGATAAAAATATATCCGTAATGTGTCCCAAAAGGTATTAACATATGTAAGCAGGTATTCCCCTTACCAGAAATTACCTCAATCTAATGAGTTAAGTTGCCGCATCTGTGGGGGAGAGAGACCTCCAATGTGTAATTCCTTCCGTATGGATTTGTGGCTATATCATGCTTCCACCTCCTGGAGTCTGTAGAAACTTCTAATATATTTGTCCACCTCCTGGAGTATAGGAACTTTTGATATCCACTTTTTCCTCTTTGTGAGTAAAGATTGCTCAGGTGTACATAAATAGAGAGAGGAAAAAGCACCAGATAGTGTGATACTGATATTTTAATGCTTAAAACACAAAACAAAGTAGAAAAGTGTGCACTCACATTTAAAAACCTCAAGACACTTTGATTTATTGTATAAGCACTGAATCGTAATAAAAGTCGTTATCGTACCCACAGGCTCTGACACTACAGACCGCTGAGCCTGTGGTTACGATAACGACTTTTAGAGTCCGAGGAATTACACTTTTAGCCTCAATAACCACAGCAGTTTTATAACGTTTTAGCCACTGGCTGTAAAATTAGACAGTTAAAGCAGCATACAACCCAAATATTTTCTTTCATGATTAAGACACAGAGGCCGAATTATCAAGCCGTCATTTGATAGCACCAATTCGCTCGCCTAACATTGCCTAACATCGCGGATGCGGACCTGAATACGTTCTCCTTATTTATAAAAAAAGCTATCAAAAAGCCGCGCACCAAGTATGGGGCAATGAGCAGCGGACTGTTGTTAACTAACATTTATCGATCTCGCTGCTATTCGGCTTTTCCCCAGCTTTGTTTATACCCTGTCACTAAACACCGCCACTATACTAAAATGTTTAACCCCTATCCCTGCGCTCCCGGACACCTCCACAACTAAATAAAGTTATTAACCCCTATTCCGCCGCTCCCGGAGCCAACCGCAACTCTAATAAAGTTGTTAACCCCTATCCCTCCGCTCCCGGACCCCACCACAACTAAATAAAGTTATTAACCCCTATCCTGCCGCTCCCGGAGCACTCTGCAACTAAATAAATGTATTAACCCCTAAACCCCTGCTTTCCACATCACTACCACTTACTAAACATATTAACCTCTAAACCACCAGCCCCCCACATCGCCATAAACTTAATTAAGCTATTAACCCCTAAACCTAACAACCCGATAACTTTACATTAAATATTAAATCAACCCTATCTTATAATAAATTAAAACTTACCTTTAGAATTAAAATAAACTATATTAAACTATTAATTAACCTACCCTAACTATTATACTAAAATTACATTAAACTAACAATTAAATTAACTATATTACATATTTAAACACCTAACCCTACTCAAGTTATTTAAATCTACTATAAAGAATTACTAAGTTACAAAAAAATAACAGCTAAGTTACACAAAATAAAAAGATAAATTATCAAATATTTAAACTAATTACACCTAATCTAATAGCCCTATCAAAATAAATAGCCCCCCAAAATAAAAAAAACCTAGCCTACACTAAACTTCAAATGGCCCTTAAAAGGGCCTTTTGCAGGGCATTGTCCCAAAGAAATCAGTTCTTTTACCTGTAAAAAAAATACAAACACTCCGCAACAGTAAAACCCACCACCCACACAACCAACCCCACAAATAAAAACCTATCCAAAAAACCTAAGCTCCCCATTTCTCTGAAAAGGGCATTTGTATGGGCATTGCCCTTAAAAGGGCATTTAGCTCATTTACAGCCCAAAGTCCATAACCTAAAATTAAAACCCACCCAATAAACCCTTAAAAAAACTAACACTAACCCCTGAAGATCCACTTACAGTTTTCGAAGACCAGACATCCATCCTCATCCAAGCGGCAGAAGTCCTCAGCGAAGCCGGCAGAAGTCTTCATCCAAGTGGCATCTTCTATCTTCATCCATCCAGAGCGGATCGGTTCCATCTTCAAGACATCCGGCGCGGAGCATCCTCTTCTTACGACGTCTTCTGAAGAATGAAGTTTCCCTTTAAATGACGTTATCCAAGATGGCATCCCTTACATTCCAATTGGCTGATAGAATTCTATCAACCAATCGGAATTAATGGAGAAAAAATCCTATTGGCTGTTGCAATCAGCCAACAGGATTGAGCTTTCATCCTATTGGGAAACTTAGCGGCTAGATTTAGAGTTTTGTCGGTAAGGACCCACATAGCTAACGCTGGATTTTTTCTGGCCGCACCATAAAAATAACTCTGGTATTGAGAGTCCACAGAAAGGCTGCGTTAGGCTCCAAAAAAGGAGCGTAGAGCATATTTAACGCAACTGCAACTCTCGATACCAGAGTTGCTTACGGACGCGGCCAGCCTCAAAAACGTGCTCGTGCACGATTCCCCCATAGGAAACAATGGGGCTGTTTGAGCTGAAAAAAAAACCTAACACCTGCAAAAAAGCCGCGTTCAGCTCCTAACGCAGCCCCATTGTTTGCTATGGGGAAACACTTCCTACGTTTGCACCTAACACTCTAACATGTGTTAGAACCTTACACTTATTAACCCCTAATCTGTCGCCCCCGCTAGTGCTGACCCCTGCATATTATTATTAACCCCTAATCTGCCGCTCCGTAAACCGCCGCTACTTACATTATCCCTATGTACCCCTAATCTGCTGCCCCTAACACCGCCGACCCCTATATTATATTTATTAACCCCTAATCTGCCCCCCTCAACGTCGCCTCCACCTGCCTACACTTATTAACCCCTAATCTGCCGACCGGACCTGAGCGCTACTATAATAAATGTATTAACCCCTAATCCGCCTCACTAACCCTATACTAAATAGTATTAACCCCTAATCTGCCCTCCCTAACATCGCCGACACCTAACTTCAATTATTAACCCCTAATCTGCCGACTGGAGCTCACCGCTATTCTAATAAATGTATTAACCCCTAAAGCTAAGTCTAACCCTAACACTAACACCCCCCTAAATTAAATATAATTTAAATCTAACAAAATTAATTAACTCTTATTAAATAAATTATTCCTATTTAAAGCTAAATACTTACCTGTAAAATAAACCCTAATATAGCTACAATATAAATTATAATTATATTATAGCTATTTTAGGATTAATATCTATTTTACAGGTAACTTTGTATTTATTTTAACCAGGTACAATAGCTATTAAATAGTTAAGAACTATTTAATAGCTAAAATAGTTAAAATAATTAGAAAATTACCTGTAAAATAAATCCTAACCTAAGTTACAATTAAACCTAACACTATACTATCATTAAATTAATTAAATAAAATACCTACAATTACCTACAATTAAACCTAACACTACACTATCAATACATTAATTAAATACAATATCTACAAATAACTACAATGAAATAAACTAACTAAAGTACAAAAAATAAAAAAGAACTAAGTTACGAAAAATAAAAAAGAACTAAGTTACAAAAAATAAAAAAATATTTACAAACATAAGAAAAATATTACAACAATTTTAAACTAATTACACCTACTCTAAGCCCCCTAATAAAATAGCAAAGCCCCCAAAATAAAAAAATGCCCTACCGTATTCTAAATTACTAAAGTACAAAGCTCTTTTACCTTACCAGCCCTTGGATCAGCCAATCGGATTGAATATTCCTACCTTAATTCCGATTGGCTGATAGAATCCTATCAGCCAATCAGAATTCGAGGGACGCCATCTTGGATGACGTCCCTTAAAGGAACCGTCATTCTTCAGTTGGACGTCACCGGATGAAGATGGGTCCGCGGTGGAGGTCTTCAGGATGGAGCCGGTCCTCATCGGATGAAGATAGAAGATGCCGCTTGGAAGATGATGGTTGCCGGTCCGGATCTACTCTTCTTCCCGGATAGGATGAAGACTTTGGAGCCTCTTCTGGACCTCTTCAGCCACCGGATGATGGATCGCCAGCCCCCGCTTGGGTTGGATGAAGATTTTGGAGCCAGGACCGATAGGTGAACCTGGTATGGTGAAGACAAGATAGGATGTTCTTCAGGGGCTTAGTGTTAGGTTTATTTAAGGGGGGTTTGGGTTAGATTAGGGGTATGTGGGTGGTGGGTTGTAATGTTGGGGGGGGGGTATTGTATGTTTTTTTTTACAGGCAAAAGAGCTGAACTTCTTGGGGCATGCCCCACAAAGGGCCCTGTTCAGGGCTGGTAAGGTAAAAGAGCTTTGTACTTTAGTAATTTAGAATAGGGTAGGGCATTTTTTTATTTTGGGGGGCTTTGTTATTTTATTAGGGGGCTTAGAGTAGGTGTAATTAGTTTAAAATTATTGTAATATTTTTCTTATGTTTGTAAATATTTTTTTATTTTTTGTAACTTAGTTCTTTTTTATTTTTTGTACTTTAGTTAGTTTATTTCATTGTAGTTATTTGTAGATATTGTATTTAATTAATGTATTGATAGTGTAGTGTTAGGTTTAATTGTAGATAATTGTAGATATTGTATTTAATTAATTTAATGATAGTGTAGTGTTAGGTTTAATTGCAACTTAGGTTAGGATTTATTTTACAGGCAATTTTGTTATTATTTTAACTAGGTAACTATTAAATAGTTCTTAACTATTTAATAGCTATTGTACATGGTTAAAATAAATACAAAGTTACCTGTAAAATAAATATAAATCCTACAATAGCTATAATATAATTATAATTTATATTGTAGCTATATTAGGATTTATTTTACAGGTAAGTATTTTAGCTTTAAATAGGAATAATTTATTTAATAAGAGTTAATTAATTTCGTTAGATTAAAATTATATTTAAGTTAGGGGGGTGTTAGTGTTAGGGTTAGACTTAGCTTTAGGGGTTAATACATTTATTAGAATAGCGGTGAGCTCCGGTCGGCAGATTAGGGGTTAATAATTGAAGTTAGGTGTCGGCGATGTTAGGGAGGGCAGATTAGGGGTTAATACTTTTTATTATAGGGTTAGTGAGGCGGATTAGGGGTTAATAACTTTATTATAGTAGCGTTGCGGTCCGCTCGGCAGATTAGGGGTTAATAAGTGTAGGCAGGTGGAGGCGACGTTGAGGGGGGCAGATTAGGGGTTAATAAATATAATATAGGGGTCGGCGGTGTTAGGGGCAGCAGATTAGGGGTACATAAGGATAACGTAAGTGGCGGTCGGCAGATTAGGGGTTAAAAAAATTTAATCGAGTGGCGACGATGTGGGGGGGCCTCGGTTTAGGGGTACATAGGTAGTTTATGGGTGTTAGTGTACTTTAGAGTACAGTAGTTAAGAGCTTTATGAACCGGCGTTAGCCCAGAAAGCTCTTAACTACTGACTTTTCTCTGCGGCTGAAGTTTTGTCGTTAGATTTCTAACGCTCACTTCAGCCACGACTCTAAATACCGGAGTTAGAAAAATCCCATTGAAAAGATAGGATACGCAATTGACGTAAGGGGATCTGCGGTATGGAAAAGTCGTGGCTGAAAAGTGAGCGTTAGACCCTTTTTTGAGTGACTCCAAATACCGGAGGTAGCCTAAAACCAGTGTTAGGAGCCTCTAACGCTGGTTTTCACGGCTACCGCCAAACTCCAAATCTAGGCCTAGGTTTTTTAGATAGGTTTTTATTTGGGGGGTTGGTTGTGTGGGTGTTGGGTTT
The DNA here is from genome assembly GCF_027579735.1 of Bombina bombina. Taxonomy (NCBI): domain Eukaryota; kingdom Metazoa; phylum Chordata; class Amphibia; order Anura; family Bombinatoridae; genus Bombina; species Bombina bombina. The sequence continues at coordinate 776,204,133 of NC_069501.1, read as the reverse complement.
TACTGTTGGGGTGTACTTGTATTTTTATTTACAGGTAAAAGAGCTGATTTCTTTGGGGCAATGCCCCGCAAAAGGCCCTTTTAAGGGCCATTGGTAGTTTATTGTAGGCTAGGTTTTTTATTGGGTGGGGGGGCTTCTTTATTTTAATAGGGCTATTAGATTAGGTGTAATTAGTTTAAATATTTGATAATTTATTTTTTATTTTGTATAACTTAGTGTTTTTTTATTTTGTGTAACAGTGTTTTTTATTTTGTGTAACTTAGTTATTATTTTTTTGTAATTTAGTAATTCTTTATAGTAGATTTAAATAACTTGAGTAGGGTTAGGTTTTTAAATATGTAATATAGTAAATGTAATTGTTAGTTTAATGTAGTTTTAGTATAATAGTTAGGGTAGATTAATAGTTTAATATAGTTTAATGAGATTTTAGTATAATATTTAGAGTAGGTTAATTAATAGTTTAATAAAGTTTATTTTAATTCTAAAGGTAAGTTTAAATTTATTTTAAGATAGGGATGAGGTAATTATAATGTAAAGTTAGCGGCTTGTTAGGTTTAGGGGTTAATAGCTTTATTTAGTTTATGGTGATGTGGGGGGCTGGCGGTTTAGGGGTTAATAGGTTTAGTAAGTGGTAGTGATGTGGGAGGCCAGGGGTTTAGGGGTTAATAAATTTATTTAGTTGCGTAGGACTCCGGGAGCGGAGGTAAAGGGGTTAATAACTTTATATAGTTGCAGTGGTGTCCGGAAGCGGTGGTATAGGGGTTAATAACTTTATTTAGGTTGCAGCAGGGTCGGGGAGCAGCAGAATAGGGGTTAATAACATTATTAGAGTTGCGGTGGAGTTCGGGAGTGGTGGGACAGGGGTTAATAACATTATGTAGGTAGCGGCGATGTCGGGGCGGCAGATTAGGGGTGTTAGACTCGGGGCTTATGTTAGGGTGTTAGGTATAAACGTTACTGGTTTTCTACCATATAAATCAATGGGATATCTGGCAGCATCGAACATAAGCTTTTGCTGCTTTCAGACTCCCATTGATTCCTATGGCATCCGTGGCCTCCAGGGTGGCGGATTGAAAACCAGGTATGCTGGGCCAGAATAGCCACAAGCATACCTTTTAAAGTTTCATAACTTGTAAAAGTTGTCAGATAGTGCCGAATTTGTATTCAGAACATCTGTAATGACGTAAGCATCTATCTGTGTCGGATTGAGACCGGTGGATCGTATGTTACATCACAAATTTCAACTTTTGCCGGTCTGTAGGTTTTGATAAATAGGTCGAATCAGGCTCGCCACAATTACGCTGCGGAATTCCAACGTATTTGCGGTTGACGGCTTGATAAATATCCCTCAGAGCATTCAATTTTAAAAAAACTTTCCAATTTACTTCAATTATCATTTTTGCTTTATTCTCTTGTTTTACTTTATTGAAGGAGCTCTGTATGGAATAGGCTTCTATAGGACCAGCTCCATGGAAGCAGATTGTTTGCAGAGTGTGTTTTACAAGTGTTTTGAGACAACATCATCACATGCTGTCCTTGTTGATTAGATTGATTGTTTTTTGTTCTCCTAATACAAAACAATGACCATTACAATTATACATGACGGCATATAACTATGTTGATTCAACAACACAGCTTAAAGGGACAGTCAACACTTGAATTATTGTTGGTTAAAAAGAAATATAATTCCTTTATTACCCATTACCAACACTGTAATAGAAATACACAATTTTACATCTGTGATTACCTATTATCTATACCTCTGCAAACTGACCCCTTATTACAGTTCTTTTGACAGACCTGCATTTTAGCCAATAAGTGCTCACTCCAGAGTAACTATACGTGCATGAGCTCAATGTTTTACATATGAAACACATTAACTAATGCCCTCTAGTGGTAAAAATGCATTCAGATTAGAGGCACTCTTCAAGGTCTAAGAAATTAGCATATGAACCTCCTAGGTTTAGCTTTCAACTAACAACATCAAGAGAATAAAGCAAAATTGGTGATAAAGTACATTGAAAAGTTGTTTAAAATTGTATTTCCGATTTAAATCACAAATCTTTTGTTTGACATGACTATCCCTTTAAACAAGAACATATGCTAACTGTTCTGTCTATTATATGGTTATTACATTGATGCCATCTGCTTGTTTTATATTGTAATTACAGCTTAGTTCCTCTCAAGAATGAATCAGGAAGTGTCCTGCAATTTGTTAATAAAGTTCACAATTTGTCAATGAAAAGTTTTTAGTTTCAGTTTCACAGCAGCCATCTTAGCTTCAAGAAGCATGAAAATTAGCTCTTCATATTTGCCTCTAATTAAATATATGCCTGTAAGCTATTTATTGTTTGCTAAGAGTTCATTGTACATTTGAATTGCATTGCTATTTTGCTGTAAGGTTTAAATGTAAGCCCTCTGTATTAGGAATATGTATTATTGTATGTATTGCAAGCACCACGTGTAAGTACATATTGTAATTTCTATTTATCTGATTGTATTGCAGTTTTACAAAAATAACTATTCAGAAGTAAAATCAGTTTGGAATAAACACAAAGCTATTTCTGCCTGGTTTGTTACCTAGCTGTCTAGCGATCAGTAGTGAGGACAGTATAGTAAAAAGGCATGCTATATCAAGGCAAGATACAAGAGCTGCATTGTAAAGTAAAAAGGCATGCTACATCAGGGGAAGATACAGAGCTGCATTGTAAAGAAAAAGGCATGCTATTTCAAGGGAAGATACAGGAGCTGCATTCTAAAGTGAGAAGCAATAACAAGCAAGATACAAAGGCTGCATTTTAAAGTAAAAAGCAGAAAAATAACAAGCAAACATACAAGACCTGCAATTTAAAGTGAAAGGCAGTAAAAATAATTTTCACCAGATTTATTGTCAACCAAGCAAAGACCAGAAATGATCTAAGCTTCATATTCTCAACATGCAGCAACCAAGTTCCAGTTAATACAGAGAAGACAGGAACAAGGTACAGTAACAGACCAACAGTGTCAGTAAGTAAGTGTCAGCTACTAATGCAACTCCCCAAGTGAACAGCCCTGCAAGGAAATCCATGGAATCAGACAGTCCATGTCCAATTCATAATGAACCACACCCATTGTCAAAGTGTCGTGGGTTCAGAAGCAAGCACATTGATGAACGTAAAGCTTACCTGAAGGAGAATTGCCAAAGACTGCAAAAATAACATAAGATGCAGAGAATGCAACAGTGACCAGCATACTTCAGCTTTGCATCCAGGTCCAGCTCCCTGGGTAGTAGAGACTCCTTTACCTAAGAGAGAGCAAGTCGGGGAGCAAGAGGAATCTACCCCACCCACTGTCGTATCCAAGTGTACAGAGGTATGCGGGAAAGTGACAAGGCCCAGATCATGTTCCAAGATTTGTTTAGTGACTGTATATCCCTCTAATAAACCTGACTGTTCTGTAAATATGTATGCAGTGTTAGATGATCAAAGTAACCATTCTTTAGCCAAATCAGAGTTTTTTTTATGTGTTTAACATTAGTGGTGAAACATTTTCCTACACTCTAAGAACATGCTCAGGCATTTCAGAGAAAACAGGGCATCGAGTATCTAATCTGTTCAATCTATTGATGGGAAAACACACATAAAACTCCCCACACTTATTGAATGCGACATGATACCTGATGACATGTCAGAAATTCCAACACCTGAGATTACACAGCATTTCCCTCATCTGAAATCCTTAACAGACAAGATCCCAGCACTTGACCCTAATGCACAAATACTTCTCTTGTTAGGAAGAGACATTCTGAAGGTGCATAAATGATGTGAACAGATTAATGGGCCTCACAATAGTCCTTTTGCACAACATTTAGATTTAGGTTGGGTCATAGTTGGGGAAGTATGCTTAGGAGGAGCTCATAGACCAGCAGATGTGAACTCTTTCAAGACAAATGTGCTGCCTAGTGGAGCACTTCTCTGTTCAGCCCATGCACTAGCTATATACAGGTAAAAGAGACTTTTAATGCTTGTAAACAACAGCCATACACCCCCTCATTGTGTTATTTAGGAACTGCAACTCACAATGTGGACAGTTTAGATGATAATGTGTTTGTTACTACTCCAAATGATGAAAAACCTGTATGTCCATTCAAGATGTTATGTTCCTTGATGTAGTTGAAAAAGAGATGTTTATTGATGAAGCAAATTACTGGGTAGCCCCCCTACCATTTCGCTAACCTCGTCTTAGACTACCAAACAACATAGAGCAAGCACAGAAAAGACTCCTTGCTCTACAGCGTTCCTTTGTCAAAAAACCTGAAATGAAGGAACATTTTGTTAACTTTATGCAAAAGATCTTTGACCATGACCAAACAGAACCTGCCCTACCATTGGAACCAGGTGAGGAGTGTTGGTACCTACCAATCTTTGGTGTCTATCACCCTCAGAAGCCAGGACAGATCAGAGTAGTTTTTGACTCAAGTGCTCAGTTTGAAGGCATCTCACTGAATGACACACTCCTCAGTGGACCTGATTTAAATAATACACTACTAGGTGTCCTTTTACGTTTCCGCAAAGAGCAAGTTGCAGTTACCACTGATATACAACAAATGTTTTACTGTTTCATTGTTAGAGAAGACCACCATAACTATTTGAGATTTCTTTGGTTTCGTGACAATGACCTTAACAAAGAAATTAGAGTTCAGGATGAAGGTACATGTCTTTGGAAACAGCCCTTCTCCAGCCATATCCATTTATGGTCTAAGACAAATAGCAAAGCAAGGAAAGAGTGAGTATGGTGAAGATGTAGAACAGTTTATCTTGAGGAATTTTTATGTAGATGATGGACTCGCATCTGTGCCTACTGAAGCTGAAGCAGTCAGTCTCCTTCAGAGGGCTAAGGACATGCTCGTAGGATCGAATCTCAAGCTACACAAAGTGGCATTCAACAGAAGTGGGAGCATTTCCGCAGATGGCAGAGTTAAAGATCTAAAGGACCTTGTTTTAGGTGTCGACCCTCTACCCCTCCAAAGGAGCTTAGGAAGAAGTTGGAACTTACAACCCAACAGTTTCACTTTTCAAGTGTCTAAAGAGGTAAAACCATTCACACGGAGAGGTATCCTGGCTACAGTAAACAGTCTTTATGAACCACTTGGGTTTGCATCTCCAATCACTATGCAAGGTAAATCTTTAGTCAGGGAACTCTCAACAGACCAATGTGACTGGGATTCCCCACTCTTAACAAATAGAGAAGCTCAATGGAGAGCAGGAAGACTTGATCCATCTTGAAGATCTCAGTATTCCCAGACCCTATGTGCCGGTGTCACTATCGTCCACAGTAAGAAAGGAGGTATGTGGTTTTTTTGATGCTTCTACTGTAGCGATAGCAGCTGTACCATATCGCAGTGTCATAGACAGTAGTAGTCAATGTTATGTAAGCTTTATTATGGGCAAATATAAACTAGCTCCAAGACCAGCCCATACAGTGCCACGTCTAGAATTATGTGCAGCTGTTTTGTCAGTTGAGCTAGCTGAACTTATTACTGAAGAAATGGACATTGAACTTTATGCAGTTAAATATTACACTGATAGCAAAATTGTGTTAGGTTATATTCACAATACTTGTAGGAGATTTCATGCATATATCTCAAACAGAATAATTCATATTAGAAAATCTACTAATCCAGATCAGTGGCATTATATTTACACCAGTCAGAATCCAGCAGATCATGGTACAAGACCAATTCAGGCAGCTCACCTAAAACATACCAACTGGTTCTCAGGCCCATATTTCTTACATCAGGCAGATACAAGTGTTCAATCTGAAGCTAAAGTATTTCACCTCATTGAACCAGATTCTGACAGTGAGATCAGACCTGAAGTGACAGCTTTAATAACTGAAGTGTATGAACGCCAGTTAGACTCACATAGATTTCTCAGATTCTCAAAGTGGAAGTCCCTTGTGAGAGGTATAGCAACACTTATTCACATTGCCAAGTCATTTTCTAGTAGCACTCAAAAGGAGTCATGTACAGGCTGGCATTGCTGCAAAGGGTTATGCCATTCATTAAATTTCTTGCAAGCTGAAACAGTGATTATCAAATGTATCCAACAAGAGGTGTTTTCGGTAGAGAAAAGGTCTTTATTAAAAGAAAAGAAAATCCCTGATCAAAGCCCAATCCTATAATTGACAAAGAGGGATTGATTAGAGTAGGAGGGTGTTTGCTTAATGCAGACATGACTGAAAATGAGAAACATCCTTTTATATCTCCCGACAGACAGACTTACTGTAGCTCCTCCATTCTCACATGTAGGGCTTGATGTTTTTGGTCCTTGGAATGTAGTATCTCACTATACTAGAGGACCCTTTGCAGAGAGTAAGAGATGGGCTGTGATGTTCACTTGTTTAAGCACTAGAGCAGTTAATTTGGAGCTGACTGAATCTATGTCATCTTCAAGCTTCATTAATGTTCTGAGAAGATTTCTTTCCCTTCGTGGACCAGTTAAGCAATTCCGATCTGACAAAGGGACAAACTTTGTAGGAGCCTGTAAGGAACTAGATGATCCTGAAATTAAAAGCTACCTACTGGATCAGGCATGCACCTCGACTTTCAATGCCCCCCCACTCATCTTATATGGGAGGAGTGTGGGAGAGAATGATTGGTGTGGCTAGACGTATTCTAGACTCAATGTTGATGCAAAGCAAAAACACTCAACTGTCCCATGAAGTGCTTACTACATTGATGGCTGAAGTTACAGCTATAATGAACGCTAGACCATTGGTTTCTATTTCAACAGGCCCTGAGAGATCTTACACCAGCAATGCTCTTGACTCAAAAGGCTTGCGCAACATCAGCTCCACTTGGTGAGTTCACCTTGAAGGAACTTTACAAGTGCCAGTGGAAGCAAGTTCAATATCTTGCAGATACCTTTTAGAAACATTGAAGGCAAGAGTACCTGTCATCACTCCACACAAGAAGAAAGTGGAAAGAGGAGAAACCAAATGTTCAAGAAGGAGATCTTGTATTGTTGAAAGACTATCAAGTAAAGCACAATGAATGGGCAATGAGTCTTATTGTAAAAGCCATTCCTAGTGGTGATGATAACATTCGCAAAGTAGAGGTCAAAATCATTAAACAAGGGACTGCTAAAGTATATCTCAGACCTGTGTCAGATTTGATTGTTCTTTTTCAAAGTAAAGAGTTATCTGGTTGAATTTAATAATAATTTATAGATCATGTAATAGTGGTATATGTTTATACCAGGCGGGGAGTGTTCTGTCTATTATATGGTTATTACATTGATGATATCTGGTGGTTTTATATTGTAATTACAGCTTAAAACAAGCAAATATGTAATTGTTATAATAAGCCAATATGCCATATTTCTCTCAATGTGTTAAATAAAGTGCATATTTTTCAAACTAGATTAAAGTCTTTTATTTTGGAAATCTATTTAATTTAAAAGGGCATCACAACAGAAAATTTGCTTACATGATTTTGACAGAGCATAACATTTTAAAAAACATTCACGTTTACTCATATTCTTTGAATTGTTATCCTTTGCAGAAAGGTTTACCTAGGAAAGCTCAGGAGCAGTAAAGAACAAAGCTTCAATCTGCTGATTGGTGGATGAATATATCTGCTGATTGTCATTGCCTCACCCATGTGTTCACTTAAAAACTAGTAGTGTATTAATACTCCTTCAACACATTATACCAAGAGACTTAAGCACATTTGAGAATAGAAGAGAATTGCAAGCAGGGTTAAAATTGTTTGTTCAACATAATTAAGATAGACAGATACATTTAGGGTTCCATGTCCCTTTAACACTTACATTTGAAATACATGCTCACAGTACTATATTTAGAGAATAACATTGTGGAATTGATACATGACACGATATTGAGCATTTACATTAAGAAGAAATATCAGGACATAACATGAAAAAGGTGAATGCATATTGAGAAATTAATTCTAATACAAATGCACATGTTTAGGAATTTTCAATGTAGAAAATTAAATATAACAAATACATTTTAATGGGAAAATATTGTTGACAAACATATGAAATAAGATGTAGTATTTCTTTCATGTAATTGGCAAGAGTCCATGAGCTAGTGACGTATGGGATATACATTCCTACCAGGAGGGGCAAAGTTTCCCAAACCTCAAAATACCTATAAATACACCCCCCTCCACACCCACAATTCAGTTTTACAAACTTTGCCTCCTATGGAGGTGGTGAAGTAAGTTTGTGCTAGATTTCTACATTGATATGCGCTTCACAGCATGCTGAAGCCCGGTTTTCCTCTCAGAATGCAGTGAATGACAGAGGGATGTGAAGGGAGTATTGCCTATTGAATGCTATGGTCATCCTATCGGGGATCTATTTAATAAATTCTCTGTTATCGGTCGTAGAGATTCTTCTCCTACATCCCTTTTCAGATCGACAATATACTCTTATATACCATTACCTCTGCTGATTCTCATTTCAGTACTGGTTTAGCTATATACTATATGTAGATGAGTGTCTTTTGGTAAGTATGTCTTATTTTATTTATGACACTCTCAGCTATTTTTTGGCACTTTATATGTAAATTTCTAAATATATGTTTTATACTTATATTTGCCATGATTCAGGTTAATCAGTATATTTCCTTCTTACAGACTGTCAGTTTAATTTTCCGGCGTCCTAGTTGGCGCCGAGAGTTTTCATGTAGTTGCGTCTTCTATGACGCTCGTGTTTGTTGCAGACATTTTTGATGCCAAAAAATTTGTCAATTGTGGGCGTCATACTTGGCGCCAGTTTTTTTGACATTATTTAAGTCTTTGTTTCTTTTTGCTTCTGGTTTCCAAAGGCTTATTTTGTTTGCATTTTTTCCCATTCCTGAAACTGTCATTTAAGGAATTTGATAATTTTGCTTTATATGTTGTTTTTTCTATTACATATTGCAAAATGTCTCAATCTGACCCTGTATCAGATTCTACTTCTGGAATGCTGCTGCCTGATGTCGGTTCTACCAAAGCTAAGTGCATTTGTTGTAAACTTGTGGTAACTGTTCCTCCGTCTGTAGTTTGTGTTAGTTGTCATGATAAACTTTCAAAAGCAGACAATATTTCCATTAGTAGTAGTCCATTACCTGTTGTTGTTCCTTCAACATCTAATGTTCAGGATATTCCTGTTAATGTAAGAGAATTTGTTTCTATTTCTATTCAGAAGGCCCTGTCTGTTATACCACCTTCTAATAAACGTAAAAGGTCTTTAAAAACTACTCATAAATTAGATGAATTTTTAAATGACCTCCAACATTCTGATTTATCTATCTCTGATGAGGATCTATCTGGTTCAGAAGATTCTGCCTCAGATATTGACACTGACAAATCTTCTTATTTATTTAAGATGGAGTTTATTTGTTCTTTACTAAAAGAGGTGTTGATTGCATTAGATATGGAGGAGTCTAGTTCTCTTGATATTAAAACCAGTAAACGTTTAAATTCGGTTTTTAAACCTCATGTAGTTATTCCAGAGGTTTTTTCCAGTTCCTGATGCTATTTCAGATGTAATTTCTAGGGAATGGAATAGTTTGGGTACTTCATTTACTCCTTTTTTAAGGTTTAAGAGACTGTACCCTTTGCCGACTGATAGATTGGAGTTTTGGGAAAAAATCCCCAAAGTTGATGGGGCTATCTCTACTCTTGCTAAATGCTACTATTCCTACGGCAGATAGTACTTCTTTTAAAGATCCTTTAGATAGGACGCTTGAATCTTTTCTAAGGAAGGCTTATTTATGTTCAGGTAATCTTCTTAGGCCTACTATTTCTTTGGCTGATGTTGCTGCGGCTTCAACTTTTTGTTTGGAGGCTTTAGCGCAACAAGTACCAGATCATAATGTGTATAGCATAATAATTTCATTTGTGATGCCATTTTTGATATCATTAGAATTGATGTCAGGTATATGTCTTTAGCTATTTTAGCTAGAAGAGCTTTATGGCTTAAATCTTGGAATGCAGACATGACTTCTAAGTCAATGTTGCTATCTCTTTCTTTCCAAGGTAATAAATTATTTGGTTCTCAGTTGGATTCTATAATTTCAACTGTCACTGGGGGGAAGAGAGCTTTTTTGCCTCAGGATAAAAAATCTAAGGGTAAATTTAGGGCTGCTTACCATTTTCGTTCCTTTCGTCAGAATAAGGAACAGAAGCCTGACCCTTCCCCTAAAGGAATGGCTTCCAATTGGAAGCCTTCTCCAGTCTGGAATAAATCCAAGCCTTTTAGAAAATCAAAACCAGCCCCCAAGTCCACATGAAGGTGCGGCCCTCATTCCAGTACAGCTGGTAGGGGGCAGACTATGATTTTTCAAAGATGTTTGGATCAATTCAATTCAAAATCATTGGATTCAGAACATTGTTTCTCAAGGGTACAGAATAGGTTTCAAGGTAAGACCACCTGTGAGAAGGTTCTTTCTCTCACGCATTCCAGTGAACCCAGTAAAGGCTCAGGCTTTCCTGAACTGTGTTTCATACCTGGAGTCATCTGGGGTAATTGTGCCAGTTCCATATCTGGAACGGGGTCTGGGGTTTTATTCAAATCTGTTCATTGTACCAAAGAAAGAGAATTCTTTCAGACCAGTTCTGGATCTAAAAATTTTGAATCGTTATGTAAGAATACCAACATTCAAAATGGTGACTATAAGGACTATTCTGCCTTTTGTTCTGCAAGGGCATTATATGTCCACAATAGACTTACAGGATGCTTATCTTCATATTCCAATTCATCCAGATCACTATCAGATCCTGAGATTCTCTTTTCTAGACAAGCATTACCAATTTGTTGCTCTTCCTTTTGGCCTAGCAACAGCTCCAAGGATCTTCTCAAAGGTTCTCAGTGCCCTTCTCTCTGTAATCAGAGAGCGGGGTATTGCAGTGTTTCCTTATTTGGACGATATCTTGGTACTTGCTCAGTCTTTACATTCTGCAGAATCTCACACGAATCAACTTGTGTTGTTTCTTCAAAAACATGGTTGGAGGATCAATTTACCAAAAAGTTCCTTGATTCCTCAGACAAGGGTAACCTTTTTAGGATTCCAAATAGATTCCGTATCCATGACTTTGTCTCTAACAGACAAAAGACGTCTGAAATTGGTTTCAGCTTGTCGAAACCTTCAGTCTCAATCATTCCCTTCAGTAGCTATATGCATGGAAGTTTTAGGTCTCATGACTGCAGCATCGGACGCGATCCCCTTTGCTCGTTTTCACATGAAACCTCTTCAGCTTTGTATGCTGAACCTTTGGTGCAGGGATTATACAAAGATATCACAACTGATATCCTTAAATCCCAATACTCAACTATCTCTGACTTGGTGGTTAAATCACCACTGTTTAGTTCAAGGGGGCTCTTTTCTTCGTCCAACCTGGACTGTGATTTCAACAGATGCGAGTATTTCAGGTTGGGGAGCTGTCTGGGGATCTCTGACAGAGCAGGGGGTTTGGAAATCTCAAGAGGCGAGATTACCAATCAATATTTTGGAACTCCGTGCGATTTTCAGAGCTCTTCAGTTCTGGCCTCTTCTGAAGAGAGAGTCGTTTATTTGTTTTCAGACAGACAATGTCACAACCATGGCGTATATTAATCATCAAGGTTGGACTCACAGTCCTCAAGGTATGAAAGAAGTATCTCGGATATTTGCATGGGTGGAATCCAGCTCCTGTCTAATCTCTGCGGTCCATATCCCAGGTATACACAATTGGGAAGCGTATTATCTCAGTCGCCAGACTTTACATCCAGGAGAATGGTCTCTTCACCCAAATGTGTTTCTTCAGATTGTTCAGATATGGGGGCTTCCAGAAATAGATCTGATGGCTTCTCATCTAAACAGGAAACTTCCCAGGTACCTGTCCAGGTCCAGGGATCCTCAGGCGGAAGCGGTGGATGCGTTGTCACTTCCTTGGAATTATCATCCTGCTTATATCTTTCTGCCTCTAGTTCTTCTTCCAAGAGTTATTTCCAAAATCATAATGGAGCATTCGTTTGTACTGCTGGTGGCTCCAGCATGGCCACACAGGTTTTGGTATGCAGATCTTGTTCGGATATCCAGTTGCCAACCTTGGCCACTTCCGTTAAGGCCAGACCTTTTATCTCAAGGCCCATTTTTCCATCAGGATCTCAAATCATTAAATTTGAAGGTATGGAGATTGAACGCTTAGTGCTTAGTCATAGAGGTTTCTCTGACTCAGTGATCAATACTATGTTGCAGGCTCGTAAATCTGTAACTAGGAAGATTTATTACCGAGTTTGGAAGACTTACATTTCTTGGTGTTCCTCTCATAAGTTCTCTTGGCATTCTTTTAGAATTCCTAGAATTTTACAGTTTCTTCAGGATGGTTTGGATAAGGGTTTGTCTGCAAGTTCCTTGAAAGGAAAAATCTCTGCTGTTTCTGTTCTGTTTCACAGAAAAATTGCTAATCTTCCTGACATTCGTTGTTTTGTACAGGCTTTGGTTCGTATCAAGCCTGTCATTAAGTCAATCTCTCCTCCTTGGAGTCTTAATTTGGTTTTGAGAGCTTTACAGGCTCCTCTGTTTGAGCCTATGCATTCTCTGGATATTAAGTTACTTTCTTGGAAAGTATTGTTTCTTTTTGCTATCTCTTCTGCTAGAAGAGTTTCTGAATTATCTGCTCTTTCTTGTGAGTCTCCTTTTCTGATTTTTCATCAGGATAAGGTGGTTTTGCGGACTTCATTTAAAGTTTTACCTAAGGTTGTGAATTCCAATTGTTGTCCCTTCGTTGTGTCCTAATCCTAAGAATTCTTTGGAGAAATCTTTGCATTCTTTGGATGTGGTAAGAGCTTTGAAATATGTTGAAGCTACTAAAGATTTCAGAAAGACTTCTAGTCTATTTGTTATCTTTTCTGGTCCTAGGAAAGGTCAGAAAGCTTCTGCTATTTCTTTGGCTTCTTGGTTAAAGTTTTTGCCAAGCCAAGCAGCACAAAGTCAAACAGCAGAGCAAACGCACAAGGAGTAACAAGTTATGCAAAAACACAAAAGCAATTTGATACAATGTCGATCACCAGGGATGCTTTGGCCAGGTTGTTTGGGGGATTTATAGTGCAAAATATCCAATGGTATCATGTTCGTAATGATTACTAATTGTATACACTTGATTGTAAGTGAGCGGTGTGAATGCTTTCAAAGTGGGCTATTTTTATGGTGTGTGATGAAATTTTGTTTTCCCCCAATAAATTGTAATATGAAAGTGTTAAAGTATAAAATGTAACATATACAGTGCATCTTCCTGATGTTTGTTCATATGCGAAACAAATACTTATTAAACATGATGTTATAGTAAAAACCACACGTCCATGCTAACTTGATTTAAAGTGCATACTTGTGTATGATATAGCCTATTACATCTCCATAGACATGGCATAGAATCTGCTTGATCAATGTTGCTGCAATATTGTTGCAAAACGATAAAGTAACGGCTGACATCTATAATATTCTATATATAAGTGATTGGCGAGATCTCAATATTTTACGTGTCCCATTGAAACCACAATAATGAAGATCTTCCGGCTGACATCTATAATATTCTATATATAAGTGATTGGGGACATGTCAATATTTTACTTGTCCCATTGAAATCACAATAATAATGAAGATCTTCCAACCTCTCATCTACGTATATGTAATATTGCAATATTGAGTGAGAAACTTCTGAAAGGGGCGGTACAGTGCTAATGCTGTAATCTGTATGGTTGAAGCTTAGAATGATGTCATCATATTAGCAACATGCCTGTCTAGTTTGCAAATCTTCGTTCTCTTGTTATACTTTGCAACATTCTTATTGTGTGATGATTAAAAAGATAAATATGGGGGGACGAAGCAAGCCAGGCGTCTGAGCGGTTGCATACTGAGAGAGCTCTGCTCATACGATTTCTTTCATTTCATTTGCTAAGTATCGCCCTAGATTTTGAAAAACTCTGGCTGATAATCTATAGATCAGTATTGAGGGGTTCAGCAGCTGAGAGAGGACCTGAAGTGGCAAATAGGAGCATTTTCCTACCATCCGCAGCTCACACACAGTCTGGCTGAGGAGCGGCCATATTACAGACCACGTGGAGCTTAGAGTGAGAGTTGACCTGAGCATACTGGTGGCTCCCTGTCAGCTGCAAATATGTTCCCGACAATATTATCCACATACAACCCCTTAAAGGATTATGACACCATATTACGAATCTGAGAAAATCATGGGACACTGCCCCGCCGCAATGGACGCCATAGAGCACTGGGGACATAGTACATTGTTCTCCCTAGATCATCACTACCGAGATCTCAGGCAACATTTTAATGTCCTTTTGTCTACTCTACAAATGCAGCTGAACGAACCGGAGGAGGATTCCCCTGTACCATCTGACATATACTGTGTCTCTGAAATTCACACTGCCACAGCGTGGGATGTGCAGAGTGTCATAAGTGGCAATTCTTCTCAGGAAACCACTGGAGGTACCGTAGCTCTTGAGAATAACATTCATTTGGACATGGAGCTATCGCAGGCTCTGAAGATTACGATCCAGGATCAGAGTACACTACGCTCTAATGGTCAAACATCATCTGATCACCTAGGCCGCATGACTAACGCTCCATGTCTTGTCAAGGATACAGCAAACATTGTGCCTTTCTGTGGCAGAGCAACGGGATCCACACAACCTTTATTAATAGTAAAACAGATCAGATCTGGAGTGAGCAGACTTTCATTAAAGGAAACACTGTCGGTACATACAGACTCTCTACTGAACTACCCCACATATAAGACTCACAAAAGTAAACATTTGCATGTAGTTAAGGAGGGGGTTGGATAATCGATCAATCTCTAACTCAGCAGCTTAAACCTACCTGTATGGCGATCAGAACTAGTTCTAATGAGTCTGAAGTTAAATCTGCAATGTAAGCTTTAATACTACATTAACTGTTTAATACTAATCTATGTTCTTTCACTTAATGCACTAATGATCATGCAGGATACTACTACTTTCTATACCTAAATTGGGGGAATGTTTAAGGGATATATTCCACTTACGACCGCCATAATTTGGAGCTCTATATTACCTTAACATGGTGTGTATGTTCTTATTGTGTTCTGTATATGTTCCTATAGGGAGTGCAGTCAATTCATTAACATGCTGTTGCACATTTTATCCAGAAAATGTGGAGAGACGTTTTCACTCCTATCCTGAGGGACCATCTTTGATGGACTTTATTTGGTGATTTCCCTTTAGATACTCACGACACACACCCTTTGAAAGAACAAAGGGGTTAAACAAAATAGTTAAAGTACAACTTGGGACCTGAAAGCACTTTAAGTGCTGAGCAAAAACTGATGCTGATCCACTCAGCAGTGCTAGCACACAACCCTTTGTGAAGATTAAACACATAGCTTTGCACCACTGCTAGTGAAACAATGACATAGAACATTATTTTATTACTATAATGGCTCTGAATGAAGAAAAAAACTATTTGTATTTTTTAATGCATATACAGGTTAGTGCACGTTCGGATCAGTGCACCTTCAGGCTAGTTGTCGAGCTAAATTCAGGGCCTGAGTTTTGTAGCATGCCCCAAAGATGTCTATTAGGTGAGGGATTTAGTTGGGATGCTTATCCGACCCCCAGATGTAAGAGTGTCTGAGACTTTCTTTTTAATGCTAGCATTTTACTTTCAAATTGTTGTATGAGCTCAAGAAGAAGTGCTCTACAGATTTACCTTAACCAACACGATTATATTAATATACTTTTACCTCTGTGATTACCTTACCTTATCTAAGCCACTGCAGACTGCCCGCTTATTTTCTTTCTTTCAGTGCAGACTCATAAATAACGCCAAAGGAGTAAGCACAATGCTATCTATATGACACATGAACTAGCACTGTCTAGCTGTGAAAAACTGTCAAAATGCACTGAGATAAAGGCGGACTTTAAGGGCTTAGAAATTAGCATATGAGTCTACCTAGATTTAGCTTTCAACAAGGAATACCCCGAGAACAAAGCAAATTGGAAAGCTGTTTAAAATTGCATTCCCTATATGAATCATGAAAGTTTAATTTTGACAAGACTGTTCCTTTAAGCAGTGTGAGCAGTCACTATCGCTAATATTTTTGCACTCCATTCTAGGCCTATATATTTTATATTCGATAATATACCTTTTTAGCATCATATTATATATTTATATATAAGATTTAATTTTATAAACTACTAAAATTAAATTGAAAATGTTTTTTTGCCCTTTGTAATTCCAACAGTACAAATCATATACATATAATATGAACAAATAAAGAATAACTGATGTTGTCAAAAGAAATTATTCAGAGCTGTGAAAAAAAATAAGAGTCAATAATTTTTTTTAGCATGTTGATGTGGCTTACATTGTTTATAGTTAAAGGAGACAGTTGACTTGATTTTATTGTATTGTTTCTAAGTCTGTACAGACGGCCTCTTCTTATCTTAGTGCATTTTATAAGCTTTTCAAAGCCAGACAGTGCTAGTTCATGTGGGCCATATAGGTAACATTTTGCTCAATCATGTGGAGTTATTTATGAATCAGCACTAATTGGCTAAAATGCAAGTTTGTAAATAGCACTCAGATAAGATGGTAGTCTGCATAGGCTTAGATACAAGGTTATCACAGAGGTAAAAAGTATATTAATATAACTGTGTTGGTTGTGCAAAACTGGAGAATGGATAATAAAAGGATTATTTATCTTTTTATACTATAAATGTTTTTGGATACACTGTCCCTTTAAAAAGAATTCAGCTACACCTTGGGAGTTAAAAAGCAAAATGCACAAAGAAAGTTTCTATCAAGTCTTCATTACCAAAACTTTGTCCTTTAATTCCACTGTACTCAGTCTCATAAACATAGCATAGAAAGGAGAGGGATATTTGAAAGAAAAAAAAAGAAAAATGAAGTATCATATACTGTTAAAATGCATAGACCTAGATTACTAGTGAAACAATATTTGTGCAGGATTTCAAGAGTAAATTACTCTAGTATGAAAGTAAAGTGTGATTACTGTTTAAAAAATACAGTAAGAAAGAAATGGCCTATTAGTTTTGCTGAAAGAAAAAGCATGGTTATGCCCAGGACAAGTTGCAGACATTTTTTATGCTAAATATTAACAACTGTCAAAATAAAAAAAAAATGTTTCTTTACAATAAATTTAGAAAAAAAAAAATCTACAATGCACATTTTTACAGTAAAATATTGGGCTTTCAGTAATTGTCTAATTTTACAGGGAGTAGCTAAAGCATTATAAAATATCTTGATGATGAAATTATACTTTAAAGGGACATTTTAGCTTAGCAGCGGAAGGAAAAAAGTGGTAGAAAAATACTGCTTAAAGTTTCATATATCATAAAACACAAAATATTGTTAACTGGTAAGGATCCAATTTTTATGCTCAGTGCAGTCAACACAGGAAACCTTTTTTATTTTACAGCTTCCTACTTCCTAATTTCCCACCATTAGGATTAGATATGTAACAGAGGTATGGGGGTACATGTGCAATGTGCATTTACATTTCAGCAATCAATAGTGAGAAGTGTTATATTCACAGCCATAGCTGTGCTCAGCAGAGAGAACTGCAGTCTTTACTAGTACCTAATATTTAATTTATTGAATTTGGGTAATTATATATAAAAATACACAAAGCTGTGACCCAACAATATTTACTCAGCCGAATGCCTGATGAAGGGGCCATCAGTGTAATTAAAGCTGTGCCCAAATGCAATTAAATTGCACCTTGTAGACAAATGGACTGTGTACCCATAATGCCCCATCCTAAATGTATTAAACAATAATGTATTGTTTGTTTCTTTAACAAAACAAATAATTTTGAGTTCA
Source organism: Bombina bombina (assembly GCF_027579735.1). Lineage (NCBI taxonomy): Eukaryota > Metazoa > Chordata > Amphibia > Anura > Bombinatoridae > Bombina > Bombina bombina. The sequence goes on along the minus strand of NC_069501.1, from coordinate 776,186,262 downwards.
TAACTTCTATCTATGAAGCCTATTTAACAACGGACTTGTGGACCTGAACCGACAGTGCGGATCAGGTCCGCAAGACCTCGCTGAATGCGGAGAGCAATATGCTCTCCGTATTCAGCATTGCACCAGCAGCTCTAGTGCAACGCCGCCCCCTGCAGACTCGCAGCCAATCGACCGCCAGTAGGGAGGTGTCAATCATCATACTCGATCAGGTTGAATTATGGTGATTCCTGTCAACCTGCTCAAAGCAGGAGGACAGGGTTATGCTTCATAATTGCTGTTTCTGGCGAGTCTGAAGACTCGCCAGAAATACGGGCCCACAAGCTCCATACGGATATTGATAAATGGGCCTTTATATATGTTATTATCACACATCACAACATGAAATACTGTTCTTTAAAAAATTCTTTCAAAAGGACATAGTACTGTATGATCCATTATACCTGAGGAAATGCATTAAATTGTTTAAATTTATTTTTTCATTTGAAATAGCTGTTGTTACCTTTTTGCTTTCCTACCTATACTGTAAATTTCAAGTTCTGTTTATAGAAAAGCTGTGTAAACAAGACATTTTAGAAGAAAGCAAAACCTGGGGGTGGAGGCAGAGATAATAAAATTCCCATTTTCCATTGTTCTCTCTGCATATTGATCTCACTATGTATACAGTAAGAAAAAGAATAATGTTCTTTATAAAAGGCCTTGAAATAGTGTGAAAATAAAATATATATGAGGCCAGCTTCAGTTTTGTGCTTTCTGTATAAGCAGTCACAATGACAAGAGGATTAATAATACATTTGTAATACAAGTGAGAGTTTCCACTTTGCGCTATCACTCATACTAAATGGAAAGAAAATATAGTTCACAAAAAGAAGGGATAAAAATATATCCGTAATGTGTCCCAAAAGGTATTAACATATGTAAGCAGGTATTCCCCTTACCAGAAATTACCTCAATCTAATGAGTTAAGTTGCCGCATCTGTGGGGGAGAGAGACCTCCAATGTGTAATTCCTTCCGTATGGATTTGTGGCTATATCATGCTTCCACCTCCTGGAGTCTGTAGAAACTTCTAATATATTTGTCCACCTCCTGGAGTATAGGAACTTTTGATATCCACTTTTTCCTCTTTGTGAGTAAAGATTGCTCAGGTGTACATAAATAGAGAGAGGAAAAAGCACCAGATAGTGTGATACTGATATTTTAATGCTTAAAACACAAAACAAAGTAGAAAAGTGTGCACTCACATTTAAAAACCTCAAGACACTTTGATTTATTGTATAAGCACTGAATCGTAATAAAAGTCGTTATCGTATCCACAGGCTCTGACACTACAGACCGCTGAGCCTGTGGTTACGATAACGACTTTTAGAGTCCGAGGAATTACACTTTTAGCCTCAATAACCACAGCAGTTTTATAACGTTTTAGCCACTGGCTGTAAAATTAGACAGTTAAAGCAGCATACAACCCAAATATTTTCTTTCATGATTAAGACACAGAGGCCGAATTATCAAGCCGTCATTTGATAGCACCAATTCGCTCGCCTAACATTGCCTAACATCGCGGATGCGGACCTGAATACGTTCTCCTTATTTATAAAAAAAGCTATCAAAAAGCCGCGCACCAAGTATGGGGCAATGAGCAGCGGACTGTTGTTAACTAACATTTATCGATCTCGCTGCTATTCGGCTTTTCCCCAGCTTTGTTTATACCCTGTCACTAAACACCGCCACTATACTAAAATGTTTAACCCCTATCCCTGCGCTCCCGGACACCTCCACAACTAAATAAAGTTATTAACCCCTATTCCGCCGCTCCCGGAGCCAACCGCAACTCTAATAAAG